>NC_136065.1:411869381-412136881 GCF_964261635.1 Lissotriton helveticus
AAGAGAGCAAACAATATGAACAGATTTAAGGAATATAAACAGAGAGGACAGAAAATGAAAAGAGAAAATAAATATGAAGAAAAAGAGGAAAATAAGAACGCAGAGAGAAGGAGTATAGGACAAAAGGAAATAGAACAACTCAGTAGTATGAGGAGACATGGAGAAGTAAGAGAACAGAGAGGAGAATATGAAAACGGGGGGAGTATAAGAACAGGGGGGAAAATGAGGAGAGGAATATGACAAGAAATGACGGCAATATTAGTAGAGAGTGCAAAGTATAGGAAAAGAGAGGAGAAATGTGACTACAGAGAGAAGAGTATTAGAACAAAAAGAAAAGTATGAGAAAACAATAGGGAGTTCCTGCAAAGAACAGCGAGAATAAGAAGAAACAGAATAAAAGAACAGAAGAGTATATATGAAGAGAGAGGAAAGAATGTAAAAAGACACAGACACAAATCTGGAGAAAAGATAATTATAAAGGAAGACTGAACGTATAAGGAGAGAGGGAGTACTATGAGAACACAGTAAGAACTATGACAACAGTGGTGAATATAAAGACAAGAGAGAATATAAAGAGGAGGACAAATATGCAAAAAGAGGAGCAAGTATGAAAAAAAAGTATAATAAGAGAGCAGAGTATAAGAAAAAGAAGATAGTATAATCAGAGAGGAAGGAGTAAGATAAGAGAGGAGGGAGTATGACAAGAGAGTGTAGAAAATATGCAAAAAGGTGCGAATATAATTCCTTAATGTACACATATACACAGTGTGATATTACCCAAAAAAATGATAAGACCATGCATTTTACCAAAACACATTTACTACTGTAAAACGTTTAAAAAAGAGCAAATATAGGGGCATATTATCAAGAACCGGTGTTACAATTATCGCCGTTTTATCGACCGGAAACTGCTGATAAAACGGACGATAATGGGCTTGATAATACGCCCTTGTTAATTCCCATAGAAACCCATGTTCTGGTGTTAACATGGGCTTCTATAGGAAATAACAAAGGCGTATTGTCAAGCCCATTATCGCCGTTTTATTGGCAGTTTCCGGCCGATAAAACGGCGATAATTTTAACACCGGTCCTTGATAATATGCCCCATAATTCCTTAATGTACACACATGCACAGTGTGATATTAGACAAAAAAATATGAGACCATGCATTTTACCATTTACTACTGAAAAACTTTTAAGTGACTATACATATTCCATGTATATAATTACTACATTTCAGTGAACAACACTGACTCATTTTCCAAATACATATAACTGACTGACTGACTGAAGTACTTATAAAGTGGTCGAATGCCAAGGCGTCTTGGCATGCAATTACCACATTATTTCTGCCACCATTACATCAAAAAAACTAACAGAATAAAACAACAAAGATGCACAAGGGGCTTGTAAATCGACCCAGACTATATACAGAGGGAGACAAACAAGAAAGAGGACATAACAGGGAGTATCAAGAAAAAACATTAAATATGAAGAGAATAGGAAGAAAAAGAGGAGGCAGAAGGAATAAGAGAAGAAATAGGAAAATATAAAGACAAAGAACGGCAATATCACCACAGAGGACAATATAAGAAAAAGACAGTAGTATCAAGAGAGAGAAAGAAGTAAGAGGAGACAGAGAGAAGTATAAAAAGTGAGGCTAGACATTATGGAAAAAGGGACAAATAAATAATTATGAAGAAAGGGTGACACATTATCGCCGCTTTTATCGTCAGGAAACTGCTGCTAAAGCGGCGATAATGGGCTTGATCATATGGCCTTGTGAATTCCCATACAAGCCCAGGTTAACACCATAACCTGGGCATCTATGGGAATTCACAAGGGCATATTATCAAGCCCATTATCGCGGCTTTACCGGCAATTTCCTGCCGATAAAAATGGCGATAATGTATTGCCCTTTCTTGATATTATGCCCCATAATTCCTTAAAGTACACAGATGCACAAGGTGATATTAAGCAATAAAACATAACAGCATGCATTATAGCAAAACACATTTACTACTATAAAAGGTTTAACAAGGGACGAATATAGGGGCATATTATCAAGACAGGCGATAAAATTATTGCCGCTTAATCGGCAGAAAACTACCCATAAAGCAGCCATAATGAGCTTGATAATATGCTCTATGCAATTCGAATCGAAGCCCATGTTAGATGTCCTTCACATCTAACATGGGCTTCGATTGGAATTGCATAATATCAAAACCATTATCGCTGCTATATCGGCAATTTTCTGCCGATTAAGCTGCAATAATTTTATCGCCTGTCTTGATAATATGCCCCATAATTCCTTAATGTACAAACATGCACCACATACATTCCCATACAATTTATCAACTAACCTTTCAAATTGATTTGTAGATTAAGAAGAATGCCACTCACACAGTAGATATTCTTATACAGAATCTCTCTAGTTCAGTGTTTGCAGCAGAACCACGAAATGGAACATTTTTCCTCTCATTTTACACATACATACATATAAATAACCAATTAAAATCCATCACACATTAATTCGAAACAAAGCACACATTTCCATTGCTTTAACATTTTAACCTTTCCGACTGACATAACTTTCCACCCTACCCCCAACAGATCATGCAAAAGTCAACTGTCAACAGAGGGCAAAAGTTCAGCACTGTATAAAACACTGCTCCTCAACAATTTTAGACTATGCATAATCACTTACTTATATGTACTAATAAAAAGAAAAGGTCTCATTACAAGCAACCAACATATAAACACATACACTTGATAGATATCTGTAAAATATATATTTTTTATTGATTTTTTCTTGCTTACGTACGCTTATGAAACGACTTTCAGAATTCGCACAGTACGCGTACACTAAATATACCGTAAAAAAAAAAAATATCATCTATCACTAATTCTTTTCAATCCCCGGGGACCCCATCTCCCGGGACTCAAATGTAACGTTCAGCACTGTGGGGGGAGCCCCAACCCCCCATGGTCCCAGCCGGCTCCCTGCGTCCTTCGGGAGCCGGCATTGCTTTTTGTCAGAGAGACCAGCTTACATGCTGCTCTCTCAGATGAAAAGCAATCTGCTTTCCTACTTGAAAGAGAACTCTCGCCCTACCATAGCAAACAGCAGTGTGCAGGCGGGCAACTAGAGCCACATTTCAGGGGGGGGGGCTGGAAAATATTTCAGGGGGGGCTAATTCTTCCAATCATGGACAGAGTGGCTGTAAGAAGGGGTGAACACACAACAAAATCCTCATTTACAACTAAATGGTCTTTCAAAGACCTGTTAAGTACTCGGGTGCGGCTCAATTAGATGCTAGACAGCCCGCAAAGCTGGCTCTGCCCGGGCTGACACACACGAAGGCGGGGCTGAAGCCCCGTCAGCCCAATGGGTGTTGCGCGCCTTGCAGTGTCCCAGGGATAGGCACCCCTTAACACTACAGGAGCCAGCCCTGGCAGGTGGTGGTCCCCAGGGCCATCAAAGTCTCAACAAAGGCCATCAAAGATTTTGACCTTGGGGATCATTGTAAACCCCCCTAAGCAGTTCTAGGGAGACATGAAGTCCAATAGCAAATAGCAAACTTTTCCTGTCAATCTACACACTCAATCTACACACATATACAAATAAAGAAAAAATCACATTTATTCCCACATTACATCAAAACGAAACACACTTTTATATTGCTTGAACGTTTGCACCCTTTCCAACTGACAAAACTTCCAACCCTTCCCCCATTCCACAATCTGCCAGTTACCATAGAAACACTTCAGGGAACACCTAACTCAGCACACAGGTGAAAGGTTCATCATAGATTGTTGCAAATTAAAACAGCAAGTGTGCTTGACTTGAGAATATACCAGCTTATTTTATGTAACGTTCTTTTCTATCAGTTTTTCCTAACCAATAAAAATCAGGCTTTTAAAAAACAGAAACATTCATCCTAGCTTAGTGTAGAATGTTCTCGAACAACTAATCATTCCTTTTCTTTTTTTAAAACTGCATTTTGTCCACCATTTTTGAAAAAATCTTACTTTTCAAATAGCCATTTCATTTACAGAGACCTTCAGAGTGCATCCAGACCTCTCTTCAGGATGCTTACAGTGTGGATTGTGGGACACAGCTATATTTTCTGGAGTCAAAGGTACGCAGAACAGAAAGGAATTCACAAAGACCTACGTTTACCAAATGTAGACATTAAATGGATTGGACAGAGAGGATTAAAGTGGCACCAATTTATACTATTGGTGAAATCTGTTTTGCATCTCCAACACCCTGACCTCATAATTGTGCACTGTGGTGGCAATGACCTAAGCACTTTGACAGGGGTAGGTCTGGAAATGCTTATGAAGGACACCTTTGCACAATTGATGACCCGTTCCCCAAAACTGCCTTTGTATATTCTAATATATGCCAAAAGCAAAAATGGAAGCCAACCAACCACTATTGTCCACAGATTAAAAAAGCTAGGAAACATGTGAATAAACCTGTTTTTGCCTTTTTCCGAGACTATAGAATGGGGTCCATCTACCACAACAATCTACTTTTCAATATCCTTGACATCTATAGGAGAGACGGTGTACATTTTACAGGTAAGGGAAACAGAGTCTTCCTCCTGAACTTTAGACTCTGCATTGGTACTTACTTGTAGGTACTAAAATCTTCCAATAAACACAAGGGCTCTTTTTAGAGCCACCCAACATCTAAACACATACACTTCATAAATATCTTTAAAATATTCTTCTTTTTCTTCCTTCAGTATGCTTATGGGACGACTTCCAATCTTCGCACAGTACGTTGTCCATATGTGCTTGGTACGCGTACGATAAATCTAACATAAAAAAAATAGCCTTTATCCCAAATTTTTTATAATCCCCGAAGAACCCCATCCCCCGGGGCTCAAATGTAACATTGTGGACCGTGGGAAGAGCCCCAAGGCCTCCACTGTCCCAGCCGGCTCCCCACTCCCTGCGGGAGCCGGCATTGCTTTTCGTCACAGAGAACAGCTTACATGCTTACATTCTACTTTCAAAGATGATTTCAACAGTAATATATTTTATAAAATAATATAGTACTGCACGCGAAAGGGGAAAAGTCAGCACAATTATAATAGAATAGAAAATAGAAAAAAAATACTTCTACACTCAACAAACTCGTAAGCAGACTTCGCAGTTTATTTTAAAAGCACCCTACCACAGCTAGTTTTTGAAACGCATTGAACAATAAAATGCGTCACAAAATAGACTACATACATAGTGACTGTATTGTAACGTCACAAAGAATAAGGAAAGCCACTCTTACGCTACCAGGAAAACACAACAACACTATAAGGCCCAAATTTCCATTTTTGTGATTTCTTAGTTACAGGTCTAGTTGTCAGATCGACACACACACTCCCTCATGGTTGGTATACACCCACACCACACCCATCCAGCACATTCGTCACTACACACGTGACCCTATGTATAAAAAAGACGGCGCACACATGTTGTATGCCATTTTAGAGTTGTTCCCAAACCACCGAACAAGGGTCCCACTACCACATGCGTGGCCTCTTTGGTCACTGAGTTAGTGGTGCCCGAAGCACTGATTGGGTGAAGAACCTGCGATGATGATGATGGGAGCACGAGTATGTCGTTAGCCATACAGATATCAAGATTCAGCACCATGTATGAGACTTCTTTGTTGGAGATTGGGACTACATCATGAAGAAGGTGTCTTTTCCACGAAAGGGTGAGCAGTGATGCTTGAGTATGCATCGAAAGGAGTCAAAGGGTTGTAGCTGACTACATACAAAAATGCGACTTACTATTTTAGACGAACGCACTCCTACATAATGTATTAATTTACATGTTTAATTTTTTTTCCCAATACCAGTAACGTTTTTATAATCGCTGAAATGTCCGGAATATATTCACAATACAAACAGTTCGTAGAAATGTGATAATCAATGTCTATAAAAGCGCGATATTATCTAACTCCAAAATAATATAGCAACAATTACCAATCATAACATCTTTCTTTTAATATCTTTTAGATGTACAGCTTCACGATGGATTATGTAATAAGGACCACGGCAATAGCACAAGGTGAGCAAAGAAGCTTGTTTCAAAGGAGAGAATCTGTAGTATGCAGCAAGCGCAAAAAAAACATTGGGCTAACGGGGCTTCAGCTAGGATGACATAGCTTCTTGGGCCCACACACAGTCGCATCCAATTACGTCACAGGTCTTTCAAACACAAAATGACGCTTTGATATCCCCCCCCTGCTTACAGCCCATGCAGCTCCACTCTTCTTTTTGCTTGTACTTAAGCCCCCACCCCAAATTTTTCCTAGCCCCCACACCCCCGATATTTTTGACTGTGGTTGCACCTCTGGCTTCACGTACCCCTCCCCTGTCCTGTGTGTCTCTCCCACGTTTTAATGTACTTATTTCCCTTTCTCTTTCTTACTCTCTCACATCATTTCTCTTTCTTTTTTAAAGTTTTGGACGTTGCTATCTCCACTATGCGCTATACAACCTTATCTGAATAGAAATGATTAACTCTCTTCATTACAGTGAAGGCTTCTTCCACACGTAGAGCACCATCTTTCAATCACTCTCTGTGACATCATTTCTCTTTCTCTTTTAAACTTATAGAAAATGCTGTCTGCTTTGACGTGTAGAAGCAAAGGTGTCTTCAAGTTGTTAATTCCACTGCCCGCAATGTTTGGCCGCAGTGGTTATACAATGGTAAGCACAGAGGCCTAAATATCCAATGCCTTCATTACAATGCATTAGAAATAAGTTGGCGTATTTACAATACCCTTGTGCCACTTTTATGTCAGTAACGCAAAATAGGCACTTCCATATAGACACCACTTGAACGCGGCACTATAACAGAACTGAAATGTACTAGGTACACTGCACACCTAAAACTGTAGTGTTACCTTCATTTGTGAAAGGAGACAGTGGGTAGTGTGCAGCAGCTTCACTGTGTAAAATGTATAATTACCTCCGAGCAGTGACAACAGATAGGTTACAACAGTCTGACAAACAGATCTACAAGCTTATTACGCCACTTTTCTGTCACTTTTAACATGCGAAAAGTGACGCAAGGAGCTTGTAAATCTACGTCTGACTTTTCAAGAAAAAATCTCAACTCCAGACTCTGCAAGACAGTTTTAATGCTGTTTTCTCTCTCTTTCTCTCTCTCACTCTCTGTGACATAATTTCTCTTTCTCTTTTAAACTTATAAAAAATGCTGTCTGCTTTCATGTGTAGAAGCACAGGTGTCTTTAACTTGTGAAGTCCACAAGCCACAGTGTTTGGCCGCAGTGTTTATACAACAGTAAGCACAGAGGCCTAAATATACAATGCCTTCATTACAATGCATTAGAAATAAGTCGGCGTATTTACAATACCGTTGTGCCACTTTTGTGTCAGTAACACAGTAGGCACTTCCATATAGACACCACTTGAACGCAGCACTATAACAGAACTGAAATGTAGTAGGCACACTGCACACGTAAAACTGTAGTGTTACCTTCATTTGTGAAAGGAGACAGTCCGTAGTTTGCAGCAGCTTCACTGTGTGAAATGTATAATTACCTCAGAGCAGTGACAACAGATAGGTTACAACAGTCTAACAAACAGATCTACAAGCTTATTATGCCACTTTTCTATCACTTTTAACATGGGAAAAGTGACGCAAGGAGCTTGTAAATCTACGTCTGATTTTTCAAGAAAAAATCTCAACTCCAGACTCTGCAAGACAGTTTTAATGTTGTTTTCTCTCTCATTCTCCCTCTCACTCTCCGTGACAACATTTCTCTTACTCTTTTAAACTTATAGACACTGCTGTCTCCTTTGACTTGTAGAACAACACCTGAAGTGAAGTTGTGAATTCCACTGGCTGCAGTGTTTGGCCGCAATGTTTATAAAATGGTAAGCACAAAGGCCTAGATATACGATGCCTTCATTGCAATGCATTAGAAATAAGTCGGCGTATTTACAATCCCGTTATGCCACTTTTGTGTCAGTAACGCAGTAGGCACTTCCATATAGACACCACTTGAACGCGGCACTATAACAGAAGTGAAATGTACCAGGCACACTGCACATATAAAATCGTAGTGTTACCTTGACTTGTAATGCTTCAGCTCATTTAGTCACATCTACATAATTCTAAACTCTAATTTTCTTTTTTGTTTTGCAGATTACCAATCGTACGTCTTTTGGAGTCAACTTCACAATTTGTTTATACTATTGTTTTTTTAAAGTTATCTTTCTACTTGATTATTATATAGTTATCATTAAGTTTCGTTTACAGTTATTCTTTTAATAAAAGTTAATTTAAAAAATGACATACTACTTTTTTGTTGGGGGGGGGTGACGGTCCACAATAAAAATAATAATTATGATGTTGAAGTACTATAGTAAGATGTTCAAGACTAGGATTGAAAAGTACTGAGTTATATTTTCTCTGGATACACTACAACATGGTAAAGAAATCAAACTAATACGAAACAATGTGTACCACATTTACAAACCTCTTGCGACATTTTCCTATGCAAACCTGCCCCCCTACAAATTAAGTGTGTGGGCCTCAATGACGCCCCTCAAACCGCGGAAACAATAACCCCACAAAGACTTCTAGATTGTATGAGACGGGCTGCGTGACCCTCCACCTGGTTCCCTGGAGTCCACGATGCTGAGACCCGGTTTCTGCAGTTTTCTGAGGGTAAACAGCCATTACAACGTGGTCATAAGCACGCGTTAAAGTCACCACGAAACCATTAGCACGCATATGGCTTTACCACACATGCTTTTACAACTAGTATGCATGTACCACGCATGATAAATCTTAATAATGTCTTTGTGTTGATGAACACGCGTTGTAATGGCTGTGGCTTATGTCCTTCAAATTAGTTTCTAGGTATACATGTGACCAAGTCTGATAGGATCGGAGGCCAAGGACAAACACCGTGGTGTCTGTGGCAGGAAATCTCATCGATCACAGAGAAAGTGAGCGGAGGATAAAATGAAAGTAACAGGTATAATAAAAATAACGGAGGAAAACTACTAAAATGGCGGTGGACGGAGTATGTAATCAATTTTTGCCGCCTCGGCAATACGTTTCAAATAAATATAGATAGAATATGTTTATTAATATATTAAAAAAGTATAGCAGCGGATGACACACACGACCCGGGAAAAGAAAGCAGCAATTTTAAAACCTGAAATGAGGAGAGGTTTGCTTGGCGAACTTGAAGAAAAAGCAAAAAAACCATGCGCTTGGAAACAAGGCTGCACGAATGCGTAGAGTACAACTGGTGCAGAAAAAAAGGGAACGTTTTACATTCTATGATAGAAATACAGCTCTTTTTTTGACCAGTAAAGTAAGTTCTCAAAAAGAACTTTTTTCTTTTTTTTTTAGCCCCAATGCCCCCACGATCCCAGACGGCTCCCCGCAGCCTTCGACAGCCCACATTGCTTTAACACAGAGAGCAGCTTACATGCTGCTCTCTCTGATGAAAAACAATGTTTTGTTCTTACTTGAAAGAGACAGCAGATTAACTTGCTCTCTTTTTCAAATACGAAAGCGGTTTTCTATGGTAAAGTGGGAACGGCGACGGTACCGCCCTACCATAGCAAACAGCAGTGTCCCGGAAGTACGCACCCCGAGACACTGCAAGAGCCGGTGTTCTATCGATAGCCTCACCCCATCTGTCTGTACACCCCCGCGTTTCAACGCATGCGCGTAATTCTGCGCAGCCGCACTATGGTTCATGCCTTAGATGCATGTATTTTTAAGCTCCTCGCTCAGAGTTAAAGTATACAACTAAAGTTCATCTCTCCCCCTGCACTTAAACTTATCCTTATGGCCATGGTCCTATCTAAGATCGACTATGGAAATATCATCTACAATGGTGTCCCCGCTTACGCACTTCAATGTCTTCAACTGGTGCAGAACCAGGCAGCACGCCTGGTATATGGCCTATCCAAATCTCACCATTCCTCCCCCTTGCTTATTGCTCTACACTGGCTCCCTAATAAACAACGGGCCCTTTTTAAACTTGGATGCCTTACATTTCAGGCCCGGGAGGGCACGGCTCCTGCCTTTATAAACTCAGCCATCACTAACTACTGCCCTCCTAGAGACCTGCGCTCGTCCACCAAATCCCTTTTGGTAATTCCCCGTTTTAAGAAACAAAGATCAGGAGGTCAGACATTTTCGGTCCTTGCTCCTACTTTCTGGAATGCACTCCCGCCCCCTGTTAGACTCTCCTCCTCCTATATGGAGTTTCGCAAGGCCCTCAAAACTCTTCTCTTTCAGCGAGCTTTTAGCCCCTAGCCCGCTGTGCACTTCCTGTCCTGCGACCCCTAGCGACAAGAAACTGCATAGTGTACGTGCGCTCTATAAATTCCTTAAAATTCAAATTCAAATTCAAGACTGTGGTCGGTTGTGATGTAAGTTTAAATACGTTATTTTTCAGTCCCCGGAGAAGGGACTGAAAACTAATTTGCAATACAGATTATAAATTGTTTCGCCCTGGAACCTTTTTATGTTGGTTACAATTAAACAATATTTTTGTAGGTTCTGAGGCTATGCCATGGCACCATCCATGACACAGCTCAAAATGGTGGCCCCGCGTAGATAAAACTGAATTGAAAAGGCCTTTTCTTTCTATATTTTAAGCGGGTCTCTCTAGGGCACGGACTTAACGCTGAATATTATTTTGTTCGTCGAACGACCGCATTTTCGATTCTCCACGCATAGGGTGTGCACAGCCAGATGGGGGAGCACGAGTAGACAGGCAGAACCTGCATGTGTCGGCACCCCTCTGACGTAGGGGGTGTACAAAACGACACCGTCCCTGGGAGATGGTGGACCCCAGGACCATCAAGGGTTCCACTAAGGGAACTGCGTGACCTCCTCCCAACATAAAAAAACCCGGGGAGTCCACATACCCAGGACTGGAAAGTCATTTTACATATTACTGTCCCAGGAAGGTGGCGGTCCCCGCGACGTGTACGGGGAGAGAGAGAGGGAGAGCTGAAAACATACTTTAAAAAAAATTTGGGGGAAAAAAAGCCTTGTCGGGGTGACGGTCGCCGAGACTGAGGGGAGGAGGACTGTAACTTCCCCCGCATACTTCAAAATAAAACAACAGAGGGGTGGCGTTCCCTGGTGCTCGGGGCACCTTACAAGCCCTCCATTATGAAAAAAATTGCCCCCGGAATTCGCCCCTCCCAAGACCTAATAAATAAAACAGACTTCTAGTTTTTTTCCCCTTTCCACCGCGTACGAGTACCATACGCGTACGCCGCGATTTTTCATTTTAAAAAAAATTTAAATTGAGCCTAAAAATCCATATACAACCCCCTGAGCAAGCCTAGAGGGTCAGGATGTTTCTACCCTGCCCCCTTTTCTTATTTCTCAACTTTGTTTTACTGTTTTCTTGACACTCTGCTCTAGCGACGAACAAGATGGCTGCCAACACTTCCTTGTTTGGAGTGTTGACATGACAGTTGACAGCCAATCAGCATGCAGCTCGTGCTCGT
Source organism: Lissotriton helveticus (assembly GCF_964261635.1). Lineage (NCBI taxonomy): Eukaryota > Metazoa > Chordata > Amphibia > Caudata > Salamandridae > Lissotriton > Lissotriton helveticus. The sequence goes on from NC_136065.1 coordinate 411,880,928, forward strand.
AATTGTACGGATTTCCGTACACGCTCCGTTCTTCGTCTCTAGATATCACTATGATTTTACTTGTAATTTTCTGAGAAACTACTGTACGGATTTACATCATTTAACAAAAAGCACAATCTGCGAACCAAACTCTACCTCTCTACCAAATTTGGAGTAATTCCGTTCAGCCATTCGGGCTGTAGCCAGGCTAAAGGTCCCTAAGGAAAATTGCATGGGGAAAACACCTTTTGGGACCCCGCTTTTTTCTCGGCCCCCACTTGACGAATCACCTCCAAACTTTCAGGGAAGGAGCAGAACCGAGCAGGCCATTTTCTTGGAGAAATTCGCAAAGATTCATCCACCGGCGCGAAAGTTATTCTAAATAGAATGTTGCGGATTTCCTATGGAAAGTAGGTCCTAACTATAGCTACCTACTAGCGGCTGCCAGTAGGTAATATATATATATATATATATATATATATATATATATATATTTTCAAAACCGCTCCTGGTACACACGATCCTTCACTCGGAACAAAGAACCAGAGCCGAGGCCCAAATAGTGCTCAGTGCTATTTTATTGGCACACAAGGAAAACACCCAACGCGTTTCGAAGTTCCTTCACTTCTTTCTCACGGGTGAGGTTTGTTTCGAGGCCATTCTTTTTAAAGGTACAGTGTTTTTGTCACGTGCACGTGATACATAGACATAGAAAAGTTACATTGTTGCCACTTTTTGTTCGTGTTAAAACAATAAAGTTTGACAGGATGTCGAAATGCAGATACAATAACAGTAAAGCTTAAAGTTTGACATGTTGATCTCACATGCAGCATTCCGTTAATCATTGTTTGAAAAAATAGAAAATGCATAAAGCGTTTTTTTCTTTCGAAATTCGTTGATGAAGCCCAAGTGGGCAAGTGGCACACCTCAAATTATGGACAAACCAATGGTTAACCGTAGGCATTTGTTACAACACAACATATTAAAGATTCACAAAGTGCTCAAACGATAATTTCTACGAGATACCGCCCAAGTGGGCATACATCTTCAACTCTGCACAAGACTTCCTCTCTTTTTATCTGAAATTAAAAGAACAAAAGGCAACATTTACTGTCTATATCCAAATTCATCACTACTAATTGTTAAAAACTATTACAATTCAAAGAATGAAATTCCTTAAAGAGACAGCCTACTACAAATTACATCTAACTCTCTCTATATATATATATATATATATGTATGTATATATATATATATATATATATATATATATATATATATATATATATATATATATATATATATATATATATATATATATATATATATATGTGTATATATCTATATATATATATCGTTTTTTTCAGGGTGTCCTACCTTAACTATAGTTTTAATTCCGTCCCGGTAATTTTAGTGAATATGTTTTAATAATTCCAATCTCTTGTTATTCTCTTCAATTCCCATGTTTCCATTTTCCAAAATAATGATGTCGTATTACACCTTCAAGAAAAAATTGAAAGTCTTTATATGTCTTTCCATGTTCCCCTAATGGTTTCATCCCCACTACTGCATACATTCAAAATGTGTCCCTCTAACTTCTATTTGTTCCTACCTGGCACAGTATTGTTCTGTCCGTGTCTCCACACCATTGTATCTCCGCTTGTACTTTGTGTAATGGTGGGAGGTCTAGTATTTTCTCTTCCACGCATCCCTACATCCGCAATAAATGAAGGGAGGCCGCTCAGGGACGACACTTCCCATCCGGTAACCTGTTTGGCCTGAGTGTCTGTCCTTGCGCGCTCCAGCCCCGTGCTAGGCCACGCGACACTCCAAAAGTTCCCCCATCACATTGGCCATGAGCGGAGGGGGCCCAACCCTCACTCGCACCTCCCTCCACATGCGACAACGCTGCCGTACATTGCCACTGGAGCCGCCGCATACCCGCGGCTCCGTCCTGCGCGCCGCCCCGACCTCAGCGAGGGCAGCGCGTGCAACGTGGAAGTCTGGCGTCTGCGTGTGCCTCCTGTGCAACATGCCGGCAGGCCGAGGAAGGCCGTCCTGTCCCCTGCGACCCGCTCGAGGGGTGGAAATCCGAGGCTGGTGCCTCTTAATTTGCCCACTTTATCGACGCCACTGCAGGGGCACTCCTTTGACCCTGAGCCCAGCAGGAAACAAGCACACCAGTGCCTGGGAGCATCTACAGGCACACTGGCTGCCCCATCACAAGGTGCACGTGTGCACAGGCCACTCCTGGGGGACAGCTGAAATAAAGCATTGGCAAAACCATCGGCAGAGGTGGAGAGATGGGGCACACCTGCGTCTGGAAGGCCTCTGAGTTGCCAAGTAAGGAGCATTGCTGAGCGCTAGACTGCCCCGAAGGACAAGGGGGCAGCAGAAGGCGCGTATTGCTATCCTTTTCCGTGCACCGACCAAAGCATCCCGAGACACTACTTACCGAACAACATGGGGGAAGATGACAACCCAGCCGCACCAACCCGCATTTTATTCCAGCACGCAGCATTAGGAGTCCTGCCTCCTTTTAGCGAACTAGAAGACCCCGCAACAGCCGCTCCACGGTGGAGGAAATGGATCGAACGCCTAAACAACTACTTTGTCGCGACCAGGGAGACAGACAAGGCGGTGAAGAGATCCTTACTGCTCCACTATGCAGGGAATGCAATCTTCAAACTCTTAAAGCCCCTGCCTAATGCAGGGGCAGCGGATGACTACGATGCGGCCGTGACGGCACTTAACTCCCACTTTGATCCGCGACTGAACCCCGATTTTGAAGTTTTCAAACTCGGACAAGCCCGCCAGAGAGAGGGAGAATCGATGGATGTATTCTACGCACGCCTCCGAGAACTAGCCAGCACCTGCACGGATGAAGACCAGCCGAAGGAAATCAGGAGACAACTGATCCAGGGATGCAGCGACAAGACACAACGAGGCCTCATCCTGTGTAAACCCAGAATCACGCTTCAAGACATCTTGATCTTAGCCAGATCACATGATCTGTCCGCGGCCAGAGCCACAGCGATGGACCAGGCCATAACCAAGTCCCAGAGGAAACCAGACTCCATCAAGACAGAGCAGGCTGATGCGGTAAGGGCCAAACCGAGAGGAGACTCATTCAGGGGATCTTGAGGAGACACGTTGTAGTGTAGTTCCTATCATCCCAATAGGCTCTGCGCATTGGAATAATATCTTCAATAGTATAGACGTAGGACAGAGGTTAACTAGGTCTTCTACTGTCGATATTAGACTTAAAGTTTAGTGTTTGCCAGCTAGCTCAGAGTTCACTAGAAACTTTCTCGAATAGACAAGGAGGAGTTTAACTTCCTTGGATAGACAAGAAGGGATTTAGTTTCTGACAACCATAGAACATGACAACTTTGCTCTCCCCTAATCAAGAGTGTATCTCTAGAGTCGTGTGAAAACAAAAGACAACTTATTTTACTCAGTCAGTTCAGTGCATTCTTAGTTTCACCAGATTGTAGAGAAAAGGAAGAGACGGGCGTGTTCAATAAAAAGATGTTATTTATTGATCAGTCTCTTTTCTCATACAAGAGAAATGAATCGCTATTATTGCAATACTTATAGTTAAGTAAAGTGCATACAGTAATAACAGAATTATAAAATAATACTGTAAAAGCATTGATATGGTTTCTTAGCCATATGATACTTAAAATGGATAAAATAGATACATACATATATACATTGACTAATCGTACTCAACTGGTGCTTCTAACTACGCCTACCCCAATGTACCTGACCTAAGCCTAATACGTGGCGGGAGTAGCTAAGTAGCAGTTTAAGTTAAGTTTGTTTTGCCAAGGGTCTGCTTCAAGAATTCTCTACAAAGGATGATTCAGTTCAGTACCTGGGATTTAGAAGGCTGGAGGGCTGGTATCTCTATCTCAGGTCTTGATATTCCAGCTGCCTGCGAGGGCTGCTTGGAAGCGCCGGAGCTGGATTTCTCGGCAGGAGAAAAGGCAGCGTCTCTCTCTCAGCGCGTCAGAAAGGAGGGGCAGCGTCTGTGGGCTTCGCTGTCAGCTGGGCTCCTCGGCAAGTCTCGCTGCTCCAATCTTGTCACCACCTCGTGTGTTTGCTTAAGGCAATGTCAGTATTATTTATACCTGAAAGGTGCCGGGATTGACGTAAGGATGGACATAAATACGTCAATAAGGATGTCATACGAACTTGATCGTTCGCACATTCTTTACTGAAGTTCTCGGCTAAATCAAAACAATGGCTGTGGGGATTTCCCAGATCGTGGTAGGTTTGATTTGTTTTGAGAACACCGTATGCCTATTAGGGGGCTGGAGGAATAGTGCCTGTCTAATGATGGCACGCGCTATGACCTAATCAGATAACGGGCTTCTGTGCCGTTGTGTGGCTAATCAGATAACGGATTTCTGTGCAGTTGAATGGCTGCTAGTTAATTATTAACCAGACAAGGGTCAGAAACAGGGGGATCGATACAGTACCCATAATAAATACATCACACCCACTCCACGTAATCTATGTCCATATTTACAAGTCTAGGCATAGTAAACATACTAGTAGTGCATGTGTATACCGAACCACCCCAAAATACAATCATTTGCATAATGAAATTTGGAAATGCGAAATACACGAAAAGATGAGTATAATTACTATATGCACATCAAGCAGTATAATAAATGCTAAATCTAAACGCATATTTTGAAATAAGCATGAATAAAATGCGGAAATTACACATGAAATGGCTCTTAATACAGAAGAAAAAGTCGAGACCATCTCATCACAAATTCATAATACTCGTGAATATGCTAGAGGGTAGCTAAAGTGTCTTGAGTAGCTAAATATAGAAATTTTGTTCTCTAAGAATAGTCTTACTTTAAGCAGAAGATAAGTGTCCCAAAAAATCGTAAATATTTAGGAATGGAAGGGGAAAAATGTCTCGCTCTCTGTAAAAACTGATGAGAAAACTTCTTATTGCTTAATTTTCAAAGTTGAAGGCCAAATTCAGGGTGTAGGGAACGCCGTGTGCTAGTTTGTTCAAAGTCATTCTTTCTGCTCTGGTGAAAACATCATATTGTTGAGACTTTCGAAAAAACTGTCAACTGCTTCTTGTGAAAGTTCCACTAACTCGGGTAAATCTTGTAACATGCATTCATGAGCATGATTGCCTTCCTTGATGTTTCGATCAGCATAGCTGACAGAAGGTTGTACCTGATCGATGCTGCTTTCATCTTGTACTTCACAACTCTTCAATCGTAGTGGTGAAGTCTCCACGAATGCCGTCATCAGGATTGGTAGCCGCTGGGGACAGCACAATGCATGAGCCGTTACCGGACCCAACAAAGTCTCTGCGTCCATTGGCACATCCGATTGTAGTGTCAGACAGGTGTCCAACACGCATTCTTTGCCGCATAGCAAGCACCTTAATACAGGCATAACACAACTTTGCCACATCGGTCTGAATGAAAGAAACCAAGTCATGTTCAAATCTCGTAGCCGTGCTAGTCCAAGGACTTTAGTTATGCGGTCCCGGTAGCCAATAGCTCGGATTGTTTCTTCCATTATTGTTGGTGTCTTGTCTGTGACGTGGTTTGCCATAGCGAAGTAACAGGATCAAAAATAGGATTCCTGCCACTAGTCCCAAAAGGAGAGGAAGTCCGCCAAAGATGGAATGGACAAATTCAGGAAAAATACCCAGTATGGCTTTGAATGGGGTTAAAGCTCCTGAAAACACTGTCTTAAATACACTCGCGATTCCGCTTGTATCAGAAATGTTTAAGATTTCGCTCAGTATTTCTGCGAAATGTATGGGGGAATTGGTTGATAACAGTGAATGAATCTCATCAGTTGTCCTTGCAACTTGGAGATCATACGTTTCTTTTGATGACGTTAACATGGTTGGTGTCTGTAGGAGCACTGTCTTCATTCTGCTTAAAGTATCAATTCGAATAGAAGAAATTTTCAAACTGGGCCACAACCTTGCCTCCCTGTCTCGGGCATCGTTCGGCAACAATACTCGTTCACAGCACATGACCTTCCTAGTCACGGTTATGAGATAAGGTTTTTCGGGCAGCAGACTGCAACATCTGCGGTCTACAACTAGAATGTAACTCCCATTCGAGAGTCTCTTAAAGAATGGTTCTATTTGTGTTGCAGGTGTGCCTAGCTGGTGACATGAAAGGTTATTTGAGTTCCCTTCACATGCTCCATGTAAATTAATACCCTGACACAAAAGTGTACCGCTTAGTGACCTTTCACAATTATTGCCACTAAGGAACACACTTTGTCCTTTATTACTAACACATGCGTGTGTATAGGGCAAGTTCCATGTTGACTTAATGTATCCTTTACCCAACCTTTCATACTGGCCTGCCTGTATATATTTTTGGCAGTATTGAAACTGGAAAGTTGTTATCGGAATATTTATTATCCCATGTATTATCGATTTAATGACAGGTCGTTCTGACATTGTCAATGGTAATCTCTCAAGTTTTTCAATGCTCAGAATTGTATAATCAGCACCCTTCTGTGCCAAACTGATTTGTTTATCAGTAAGGTTAAAGATATTAAATAGTGACGTTGTGTTGATTAAACGCCAAGGCACATAGCCTGAACGCAGATTTTGTAACGTCCAGCCAAGCTGTACAATGGAACGCAATTGGGACTGACCGTGTTGTAACATCAGTAAGTCTTGCGATATTATATCGATTGCTGAAGATACAATACTGTCCAGTGAATATATTCTGGAGGACAGAGTCATTAACCCATTGTCCACAACAGAAAGTGATTTTTCCAAATTAATACGGTCAATTTCCCGTATTTTTTCTGCTGTCTCAATTTGAGTTACTTTCCAAACTTCATTGTAAGCTGCATATATAGAGGCCGCTATGAAACGTTTTTGACGCTGTTTGCGTGGTCCCATAATGAAATCACGCAAGTCAGCACCTTCTTGAAGTAAAGTTAGGTGTTGCTTAATTTCTGCCAGTGTGGATGTTTGTAGCCATTGAAGGCAGAGCTTGCCCACACTGTAAGTAGTTACTATCCCTGGATGTTGTCTTTGGGAATATCTAGGGTCTGGCCTGGTCAATTTTAACCCCTGTATTTTGTTCAGGAATCTGTCTTGACAGTTATTTGTATCAGTGGGCCAGATCAACCATTGTTTCCAATCAGGATGTGTTCTGTTTTGGTTTAAAATATGGTTTACGTCTATCTCAGCATCTATAGTGCTATTACTATGCGTTGTTGGCTTTGGAATAGACGGTTTGTTTAAGTCTTTGATTTTGGCTAAGCCAAGACAGGTAGTTTGTTGAATAGTGTCATTCAAAAATATAATTTGTTCTGGGATCATGCAGGCTCTGAACAATGATTCTATACCTTGTACTTGCCAATCTTTTGTACCCCAAACAGTTTTTGTTTCAATGTTACTGTTCCAGAAATCAAAACCAAATGTATTCATTTGCTCAAAAAATGAATCTGAATATATCAATTTTGTGTTGGTAAGCATGGTCTTCATACCTGTCTTATTTGACAATTTGAAATAAAATGTTTCTGCATTACTTGTGTTAAACCCTGAAAAGTATGGATATTTATCATAAAATGTTTTGGAACTACCCTTTGGTGGAGTAGCACAATGTTCCCATTGGTTATAATTTAAAACATTTCTAGGTTGTGCAGATTTATGGAGATAATGGTTACCATAGTGGTTATAGCAGAACATTTGATCATAATTAGATGAACCCTGCAAATAATCATGTTCTGTAAATTTAGCAGACATTACTAGGTCAGACATCATATCATTAATACTTTCAAAGTCCCAATCATCAGCAAATGTGCTAGGTTTTACAAAGTCACTTAACGAGATCTTAAATTGGTGTGGATACTTCAGGATTTCAACCGGGCCATAGATTTCATAATCAGTATTGTCCCATGCTACACCGCCTGGTATAGGGTTGGCTGTGAAGTTCACTGAAGAAAGTTCTCTTTTCTTGACGTGTGAAGTTGTGTGTGGTTTAAGGACCAAGTTGATTTTCTGGCTTGCTGTGTCCATTTTAGCATATTTTCCCTCAATGAAATGTCCCAAGCATAGTACCATGATGAGCCAAAGTATGAGGATAAATGCACCTAATGTCACCCAAATTTCAATCCATGGAGAAGTCAGATAGGTTCTCTTTAGTTGTTGAAAAAGTTCCTTTGCTTTGTCTTTAAAAGTTTTTGTTGATGGCTGTACTTCTGGTTCGCTTTGTTCTTCTGAAGAATCATCGAAATTGATGAAGTAGCCGGATGCCGTTCTGTCAATTGTTCCAATTGTTTCTGGATTTCTTTTTGCTTTTGGCTTTTGCTTTGTTTCATTAGAAAATTCCGTAGTTACATCATCGTAGGTTGTTGTTTCTTGATGAAAAGCTTTAATTTGGGTTTTAAGAGGTTCAAGTTCCATTGCTTTGTTGCATAGTCCTTGTTGTTTCACTGTAGATTTTCCAAATGTGATCAATCTTTCAGTTTGAACCTCTGTGGATGTAGCAAACTTTGGTGTTCTGCTACTTCTTGGGAGTCCACTTGGCCTACTATTTGTTATCGGCCACATGATTGTGGTTTAACCAGGTCGATGGATATGACTCGGTTCTCCTTTTTACCAGCAAGGGGCGGTAGTACTACTGATCTTGTCCCGTTGACAGACAAGACAGGAACTGCTTTTCTGTAAGAAGGCCCAAATTCCTTCTTTACCGCGATCTTTTCTCTGACCAGATCCCCGACTTTTGGAATCCAGACAGGCCTTGCTGGGACAGGTGGTTTTTCTTCAGTGGTTGCTGGCTGCTGTTTCAACTTTATGTTGCTCAGGTCTTTTCTTGTTTCATTTAAGTCCTGTAAAATAGCCAAGCGATCTTTGATATCAAAGCATTTTTCTTTAACCACTGAAGTCTGACTATCTAAGTCCTGGATTAACATTCTAGTCCCAAACAATAGTTCGTACGGACTGAATCCTTTCAGAGAATTTCTTGGCAGGTTATTTAGACTACGTTGGACACTTATTAAATGTTTGACCCACCCAGCTCCCGAACCTAATACCTTTGCTGTTATAGATTGCTTTATGCCTTGGTTTTTTCTTTACACCATCCCGTTTCCCTCAGGAAGGAAGTGAGAAGAGTCCCGCAATGCAATGTTCATTCTGGCCAGGCACCCCCCATAAGCTGTTTTTAGAGCTAGAGTGAAGATTTTGGTCAGAACGTAACATGCTTCTATCGTATATGCCATTATAGACTCGCAAATCTTTTATAACAGTTCTGGCGTCAGCCGAAAGTTGGGGTCTACATTATAAGTGAAAATAGTCTCTTCATGTTAATACGACGCATTTTCATACTGGGTTCTGTTTGTTTGTTGATTTGATACCTTCTGGAGTGAAACGCCATGATAATAAACCGTTTCTCTCGCCACTGCGATCCCTGTTGCAGTCTGGGCAGTTTTTTACAAAAATGTGATGATGCAGGCTCATGCCTGGCCACCAGTACACTGATTGTAATTCTTCCAGAGAATCTTTTAGCTTAAGGTGTCTGAGACCCTCACCCATATGTGCGTCTGCTATTAACAAGCCTCTCCTGTCCATGTTTGGAATTACTCTATCCCCCACTCCAGGGATTCGAGCAAAAGGAACGGAGTTTGCATCGATTATGTATGTATAATTGAGTGGATAATTGATCGGTAGTGCAGAGCAGTCGCCTTTTGATGACGTTTTTACTGCCAGCACAGTTTCACCATCAATGTATTTTACTGCACGCTTTTTTGTAGCTACGGAAGCCGATTTAGTTGCTACCGCTGTGGCTATCTCAGCCAATGAATTCCCTGCAACGTGAACGCCATCACGCTGATGACTCAGTGAGTGTATCACGTGAGTTTTTGGTAGTTCTTTCTGTAAAAGAACTACTTGTTCCCAAAGCACTTTTTGCTTTATTGTTGCACCTGTGTCATCTTTGTTACCGTTTTGAATCCATTTCTGTAAATCGTTATTGTATGATTTGACGCAGTAATACGAATCGCACACTATAAGTGTCGGGAATTCGCGATCGGCATTATCTAGCGCCATTTTTAACGCTATTAGTTCAGTTTGTTGTTCTGAATTATTTTCCACTGAGTGTGTTTTTGTAAGTAGAGGTCTTAATTTACCTCCACGCCACACTTCTTTTACAATTTCGCATGTGGCGTTGTAAGCCAGCTCTCCCCAAACTGAGGGTTGAGCATGTCCGTCTGTATATATTACACAGGCGTACTGTCGTAAAGGCAGAATATCGATCGGCGGAGGGTATTCTCTCTCATATTCTAGATATTTTAATTCTTTCATTTCCGGGTCAAAATAGTATTTTACTTTGTCTGTAGCAACAGAATTTACCCATTGTATCCATTCTGGATTCAGTGCCGTTGTAGGTAAATTACATGGTGTTGTTAAGGCTTCAAAAGCTGATTCTGCTGTTCTGACTGTAACCTGTCTACCGTCGGCTTGGTATTTCTCTTTTGCTACAGCTGTTTGAACCGCATGAACAATGTTTTCCTTAATGCTGAACCTTTTTTCAGCTTCTGTGTACAAATGTGATTTGTTATGCAATTGGTACCTTCTCTCCCTCATTAGAGGTTAGGTATGTGAATCCGCATCTTCCTGGGATGACTCGAATCACAAGGTTGCGTGTGTTGTCACGTGTTTGTAATTTTGTTTTAACTAACATATCTGTTTGTAAAGATCTCAAAATTTCTGTGTGTTTTTGAGTCCAATTGATTCTTTTAAAATCTGGTTTTATAAGGTCATAGAGAGGTTTAACTCTCTCTGCATAATTTATAATGTAAGTTCTTCCGAAATTTAGGAAACCTAGAATTGATTGTAAGTTTTTTATTGTTCTAGGTGCTTGGATTACAGCACATTTCTCTAGGAAATTGTCAGCCAGGCTTTTGCCTTCACTTGATAGTTCATATCCTAAAAACAGGAGTTAGATGGGCAATTCTTGACTTTTTAAAGTTGAATTTGTAACCCTCTGCTGCGAACCCAAGTATTATGGTGTTCACTCTCTTCAAGTGAGTATCCAAGTCATCATCTGTTAGATAGATGTCATCGACATAAGATAATGCCTCATCATCATATATCTGTAGTAACTCTGTTACTCTTGCTGAGAATAATCCTGGGCTATTCTTGAACCCCTGGGGCAAACAACAGAATTTTTTTTGCGCGCCATTTATTGAGAACGCGGTCAAATATCTGCTCTCTGGTGCTATATTTTGACAGAAGAATCCATTAGAGATGTCTAATGTTGTTTTGTATTTTTTGTGCACGATGTTATTCATTAGTGCAGCACTATGCGAGTTTTGTACTGCAAAGGTTTTGCAACATGAGTTAAGGTGTCTGTAGTCCAAAACAAGACAATATGAATTGCCTGGTTTGGAGACAGGAAACAAAGGATTATTCATTTGAGAGGTGCAAGTTTCAATCACCCCCTGGTATTCCAGTTGATCTAGGATCTCTTTTACTCGTTTTCTAGCTTCTTGCTTAATTGGGTACTGCCTTTGAGCAGTAGGTTGTGATTTTAACTGGATTTTGTGAGGAGGAGAGTCCTCATCCCATCCCACATGGTTTTTATATAATGCAGGAGCTTGGGCTACTGCCCACTTTCTTGCAAGTGTATATTTTTTATGAATTGGAATATGATTTGAGAAGGCAGGCATAATTATTTCTTCGCCATGAGGGCACTCCCTGACAAACTCTGGTGGCCAGTCTCTATCAGCTAGAAGGATATCATAGCCCTTGGAGAGATTATCCCAAAAGAGACCCCTTATTTTCCTAGTCTTATCCCCCTCTATACGCAATGTTATTTCATATATTTTATGAGGTTTGCTAACTCTGGTATCTGCAGTTTCCACCTGAATGTATTCATTCGTGTCCACTGTCTCCAGATGATTCATAAGGATCTTGCGAGCTATGCTCACTTCTGCTGCGCTGTCTAGCATTGTCTGAGCCCATTCTCCGTTTTTCAGCTGTGTCCTCAGTATTCTCGGCATGGTTGATTACTTTAATACTGGCTACCTTCTTTTTTGGAAACTGTAATTTTTTATTTTGATGAGCAGGTTCCTTGTCTTTGGACTTGACGTGCTCTTCTCTGTGTTCTGACCGTCCTCTTCTTTCCGATTTCTGCGAGGAAGTCTGAAAAGATCGAGAGGGACGTGTATCAATATCTTGATATCTATCAGGTTTCTTCAGATTATCCCTATTTCTTAGGTTATATTTTTTCTCAGAGGGCTCCCTTTGGGGAGACTTGTGTCCTTGGTCCGGAGATCTTTCTCTCCGCCGAGGAGACCTTCCTCTGGACTGGAATCTTTTTTCTTTAGGAGTGGATTGTTTATTTCCATCCCAGCTCTTTTTTTGAGTGTTTAGATTATTCTTAATAAATATTTTTTCAGGTTTTTCAATAAGTTGGGGTTTTACAGGTATTCCACCCATTCTATCTCTTCCTAGTTCTTCATAGGATTTTTCTATGATTCTGGCAATTTCAAATGGTTGGTCTGCTATATCTGTCTCTTTCAACCTCTGGCGGATCGCCACATTTGCTGCTTCTCCCTTTATATTGGCTAGTAATATTGCCGAGACCTGCTTGAAGTCTTTTAGTAATTTCATACCAAGAGTTAAAGCAGGTTCTGGACCGTATTCATCTTGAATTTGTTTTAGCACATCTGGTATTACTGACATGGATGGAACACCATGTGTTTTTGTGTAAATGGAAGCAAAGACTGTACCCCAAGTGTCACAGTCCTCCACATGTGGTGCGATTCCCATTGGAAGACAGATAGTCAGAATCCGATGTTTCTCAACCGGGGTGGTATCTGGAAATACCGCCTCTATTTGAGTGATTTTTTGTGCTAACCAGAATGGAATTTGTTCCCGTTTTGCGGGTACTTTACCTAGACAGGACTGTATGTTCTGTGGTGTCATTTTATTTGTGTTCCCTTGGTGAGGGATCAGCTGTGGAATTTTAATAGCTGGTAGGACTGTTGAAGTCCGCATTACATATTGGACTAATTGTCTGTGTATTTTAATTAGTTGTTTTAGCTGTGCTAAAAGTTCTGGTGCAGACATTTGTTCAATGTCTGGATGTGGGGTGTATCCGGATAGGACCGGCCACGTTGCTCCTGGTCTACCTAGTAGACCGAGCCTGGTGATGTGATTATTATGTTTTAGGGCGCCATTAAACCAGAGCAGGTGCTCTTGGTATTTTGAGTGGTATTTCCACCTCCTCGAAAGGAGTGTACTCATTAGGAGGTTCCTCTATTTTGTAATAGTGGAAGTCCTTTGTTACAGCGTTTGCTGCTGGAAAGTTTATCCATGAATAGAATACCTCTGTCTGCCGATATTCGTGTGCCTCGATTACGAATATGACTGTACCACCTCTCGGTGTCAGCCCATTTTCTATAAGTTTTAAAGTTATAGATTTCCTTATATTGACCTGGATGAGTATTGCCTCCGGGTCTTGCTGTAGGAGACTATTGTCAGCTGCTATGAGTTCAGCTGCTATTCTAGCTGTCTCCCTTTCTTCTTCAGTTTCTGACATTCTAATGTCAAGAAAATTATTTTATTTATTTGCAGATCAGGTTTCTATGGAAACAAAGATTAGATGCACAATATTTTGGAACAGTGTATCCTTCAACGTTGAATAAACCAAGAACCTTACATAGGAGTCTCCTCCTACTAAGTTTGGCGGATTTAACCTTTCACCCACTCCAGACGTCTTTGGAGTATTATGGGGAAAAGGGGTCTGTGTGAAAAAGCACGACTGAGTTACTCTAATGTCTTACGTTAGATTTATCGCCTATCCAAACCGTTGGGCGCCATGTAGTGTAGTTCCTATCATCCCAATAGGCTCTGCGCATTGGAATAATATCTTCAATAGTATAGACGTAGGACAGAGGTTAACTAGGTCTTCTACTGTCGATATTAGACTTAAAGTTTAGTGTTTGCCAGCTAGCTCAGAGTTCACTAGAAACTTTCTCGAATAGACAAGGAGGAGTTTAACTTCCTTGGATAGACAAGAAGGGATTTAGTTTCTGACAACCATAGAACATGACAACTTTGCTCTCCCCTAATCAAGAGTGTATCTCTAGAGTCGTGTGAAAACAAAAGACAACTTATTTTACTCAGTCAGTTCAGTGCATTCTTAATTTCACCAGATTGTAGAGAAAAGGAAGAGACGGGCGTGTTCAATAAAAAGATGTTATTTATTGATCAGTCTCTTTTCTCATACAAGAGAAATGAATCGCTATTATTGCAATACTTATAGTTAAGTAAAGTGCATACAGTAATAACAGAATTATAAAATAATACTGTAAAAGCATTGATGTGGTTTCTTAGCCATATGATACTTAAAATGGATAAAATAGATACATACATATATACATCGACTAATCGTACTCAACTGGTGCTTCTAACTACGCCTACCCCAATGTACCTGACCTAAGCCTAATACGTGGCGGGAGTAGCTAAGTAGCAGTTTAAGTTAAGTTTGTTTTGCCAAGGGTCTGCTTCAAGAATTCTCTACAAAGGATGATTCAGTTCAGTACCTGGGATTTAGAAGGCTGGAGGGCTGGTATCTCTATCTCAGGTCTTGATATTCCAGCTGCCTGCGAGGGCTGCTTGGAAGCGCCGGAGCTGGATTTCTCGGCAGGAGAAAAGGCAGCGTCTCTCTCTCAGCGCGTCAGAAAGGAGGGGCAGCGTCTGTGGGCTTCGCTGTCAGCTGGGCTCCTCGGCAAGTCTCGCTGCTCCAATCTTGTCACCACCTCGTGTGTTTGCTTAAGGCAATGTCGATATTATTTATACCTGAAAGGTGCCGGGATTGACGTAAGGATGGACATAAATACGTCAAGTAAGGATGTCATACGAACTTGATTGTTCGCACATTCTTTACTGAAGTTCTCGGCTAAATCAAAACAATGGCTGTGGGGATTTCCCAGATCGTGGTAGGTTTGATTTGTTTTGAGAACACCGTATGCCTATTAGGGGGCTGGAGGAATAGTGCTTGTCTAATGATGGCACGCGCTATGACCTAATCAGATAACGGGCTTCTGTGCCGTTGTGTGGCTAATCAGATAACGGATTTCTGTGCAGTTGAATGGCTGCTAGTTAATTATTAACCAGACAAGGGTCAGAAACAGGGGGATCGATACAGTACCCATAATAAATACATCACAACGTCCAGATCGAAATGCGGGTACTGTGGAGACGAGCCACATGCCGCAAAGGATTGTCCTTCCCAAGGAAAGACCTGCACCAACTGCGGAATACCGAATTACTTAGCGTCCGTCTGTAGACGACGCAACAGAACCCAAGATTTCCGAGGGCAAAGGCCCCCAACACGAGCTGTTCGACAACTATCAGTGGCGGATGCTGCGCTACCTGACCACGCCCACAGGAGGCCTGCCAAACACCTACCAACTGTAGAGGAATCGTCAGACAAAGACGATGAAGAGGTCTACATAGTCTCCTTCGCGAAGGAGCTCAAACAACGCCGCAGGCCTCAACCCACCTGCATAGTCCAAGTCGCAGGGACCGAAGTGAAAGCGGTCATCGACACGGGAGCGACAGTAAACGTCATGGGCCTACAACAGTACCGAAGCTTATGCCCTCGTCCTCCAGTGGTACCATCCAGAACTTGGATATATGCATATGGAGCAGACACGCCCCTTCCAATGAAAGGAAAAATGTCAGTACCCATCAAAGCCAATGACCTGGAAATAATGACTACAATCCACATCATCGACAGAGAGACAGACACCCTCCTGAGTGGCCACACTGCTGAAGACCTGAAACTGAACGCGTTCGCCAGGCGGATCCAGGCATACCAGGCAGAGGAGCTCCTGGGACAGTTTCCAGAACTCTTCAAAGGTCTCAGGTGCATCAAATTTGAACCCATCAAGTTACACATTGATAAGTCAGTTGCCCCGGTCGCCCTGCAGCATGGAAGAGTCCCGTTCCACCTGCGACTGCTTGTAGAAAAGGAGTTGGAGAACCTAGAAGAACAAGGGGTAATTGAGAAGGTATCCGGGCTGACGCCGTGGGTATCCCCGATGGTCATCGCAGAAAAGCCCAAGCAACCAGGAGCCATCCGCTGATTTATCACCACTTTCAGCATCCACCTAGGGCTAAGGAGGTACAAGAGGTTGAATTTTGGGATATCCTCGGCGGCCGAAGTATTCCAAAACACCATAAGGGAACTGCTGTGCGGACTACCAGGAGTGTTGAACGTGAGCGACGACATCCTCATCCACTCCGCGACAGCTGCCGACCGCCACAAACACCTCCGGGACACTTTGAAATGCCTCAGAGCACATGGAGCCACTCTCCACAAGGACAAATGCCAGTTTTTTCAACCTTCCCTCGAGTTCTTTGGCTATGTCTTCAACCAGGAGGGCATACAAGTAGACCCGAGGAAGTCGCAAGCCATCAAGGATACTCCCACTCCAACAACACCGACGGAAGTAAGAAGCTTCCTAGGAAAGGCCACCTACTGCAGGAGGTTCATACTAGGGTTAGCCACCCGAAGCGAGCCACTACGAGCCCTCACGAAAGCAGACTCGACCTGGCAATGGGGCCTGAAGGAGGAAGAGGCGTTCCAGGGGATAAAAGATGCCCTCCTGGGAGAAGCCACGCTGGCGTATTTCGACCCTGCGAAACGGACGGAAGTACTCGTGGAAGCAAGCCCAGTAGGGCTGGGAGCTGTGCTAGCTCAAGAGAGAGAACCGGGCCAGTGGGCCGCCCTGGCATTCGCCAGTAAGTCCCTCACCCCGACAGAAGCGAGGTATGCCCAGATCGAGCGTGAGGCGCTCGCCATCAAATGGACCTGTAACCATTTTCACTTATACCTCCGGGGACACCCATTCACTATGGTCACCGATCATCAACCGTTGGTTTCACTGTTCAAAGGGACAGCACCACATCCACCCCCATGCATCGAACGGTGGGCGGTCCAACTACAACCGTACGAGATGGAAGTGATCTACCGCCCGGTGTCCAAGAACCCCGCCGACTTCCTTTCGAGACACCCCACTCAAGCGGAGGTGCTTGACGAGGACGAAGACGGCGAAGAGTTTGCTCACTGGGTAGCCCTCCCATCGTGCCCCCAGAGCATGTCCCTAGGTGAGATGAAAGATGCGGCCACTACCGATGTGGTATATGCCAAGACGCTGGGAGCTGTACAAGAAGGCTTGTGGACAAACTATCTCCGTTAAGCCAACTCGTGGACCCCGGAGGATCAGGAACTCCTCCCAAAAATGTGGCGAGTCCGGCATGAGTTGTGTGCCACCGGAGATGGCATCCTGCTAAAAGGACCCCGGCTAGTCATCCCTCAGAGCCTCAAGCAACGAGCTGTCCAACTAGCCCACGGGGGACCCCGAGGAACCACCAAGATAACGTCACGAATGAGGGAAAAGGTCTGGTTCCTAGAACTGGAGGACATGGTGGAAGAGTACGTCAGAAGATGTTAGTTGTGCCAACTGATGAGTGGCCCGGAGAAGCCCCTCCCGGTCATCACCGAAGAAGCCTGCACCGTACCGTGGTCCAAAGTGAGCGTGGATTTCGGGAGCTTCCCAGGGGGGAAACACACACTTGTCATCATAGACGCCTACTTCAAGTATCCCGTACTCAAGCCCATCGTGTCAACAGCATTCAACCACATTGGAACAGTGTTAGAAAAGGTCTTTGCCATGTTTGGTTTCCCTCAAGAGGAGCACAGCGATAATGGTCCCCCGTTTCAAGGGGTAGTGTTTGCTACCTTCCTCCAACAACGAGGCATATTGCATTGTCGCTTCTCACCACAGTGGCCCCAAGCCAACGGAGACGTAGAATGTTTTATGTGCATGCTAAACAAAGTGTTCCTCATCACCGTGGTGGAGTAAAGGGACCCAGAACACAAGCTCCACGAGTTTCTGAGAGAGTATCGGAGTACCCCTCACTGTACGACCCAGCGGAGCCCGAGGGCCCTGATGCTCCATGGCCCCCGCCGAGATTTGCTCCTCACCTGCCCGGGATGGTCACCACCCTCGCTAGACGCAGATGGAGCACAAGAGCGGAGACAACGACAAAATCAGGATGCAAGCATCCGACAGCGAGCCACCCAAGAAGGCTTAGCCAAGGAACGACTGTCCTCCTACGCAACGGGCGCCAAGGAGGAAAATTCCAAACACTCTATGAACATGGTACTTGGACTGTCACCGCGAATCATGGCACGATGGTAACTGCCCAAAAGGGAACGGAAGAAGTATCGAGGAACACATCATGGTTCAATGAGGTCCCGCCATAACAACACCGGGAGACCGTCAACCAAACACCAAGCCCTGGAGGGATGTATGATGTTACAATGCAGGCTATTACAACGCCTGCCTTTACAACGCGGTTTTTACATCGCAATCCATTACAACGCATAGTGCTTTTGGGTGTTGGATAGTGAATAGTTTAATTTACTATTCCAACTCCAGTCCCCGTGGACACTAGGGAAGGTGTTGGATAGTAAATTAAACGTATTCCCTATCCTAGAGCGCCCCCCAGCGCAATGCGTTGTAATGGTTTGCGTTGTAATGACCACGTTGTAATGGTAGTGCGTTGTAAAAGTTTCGTTGTAAAGGTTGTTTACCCCCTGGAGCCACGGCAGGGGTCGATGAAGAAGTAGAAGAGTCCGAGAGCAGCCAAGCCAGAAGTAGCCCCAAACCATCTGGCTCCTCTTCACGCAAGGCTGACTCCAAGAGCCCTGGCCAGAACTGCACAGGAGGGCGTACCGGCTCGCAGCGATACAGCCTGAGGCCAAACCCCCACCCGAGCCAGCGGCTAAGAGACTATGCATGCTGATGATGCCCAAGACTCGTTGGCCAGAACTTACGCAAGTACTGTGTGTTTTGCATATGTGACAAAGAGACATTCTTGAATCATTTGCTGTGTTGAGCAAACTGTTTGCAATTAAAGAACCAAGTTGGATAGGGATGTAATGGTGGGCGGTCTAGTCTTTTCTCTTCCATGCATCCCTACATCCGCCGCCAGGCGTGGCCTGCGGGGATCCAATAAATGAAGGGCGGCTGCTCGGGGACGTCACTTCCAATCCGGTAACCAGTGTGGCCTGAGTGTCTCTCCTTGCGCGCTCAAGCCCCACGCTAGGCCACGCGACACTCCAAAAGTTCCCCCAACACACTTTTCGCGCCGAAACCAGAACCGCTATATAAGTATCCGGAAGGAAAGGGAGATGCAATGATATAACGTACGGTCGTAAGGCCCGTGAGGATGCCATATTGTGTGTATTTAATGCCTATTCCCTCATCCTTTCTTGGTAAATAATGATATTAAGCGGCAACCGTTTTGAAACTGTTCGGTTCCATTCTCTTCATCTTAACAAATTGGTTGTTCTTCCGCTAATATGTACCCCTCACGTTGTGTGTCTGTCTTAAGGGCGCTGTATCGAAAGCAATCAGTTGTCATGTGCCTCCATTTATCATATCAGTCCTACTGCCTATGTGGCTCACGCATGGCTATTAATATATTTTCAAAGTTAGGTAATATATCCATATTGATACAGTACCTTATTACTGTTCATATAGGGTAATTAATCTGTTAAAATTGTGTTACTTTTAAATATTCTCACAAAATAATCACTTATATTATCAACTGCTTCAGTCTGGCGCCTTTAGGACTCCATCTTGGGTATAGTTCAACTCCAATTTGTAATCTCGTCTTATCTAAATGGTTTATAACGGTGTTTTGTGGATGTCATAATGGATCTATCCAACTCCAATTCCCCACTTACTGTTAGAATAATTTGTGCCTCCGTAATCTTTTCGCCCATGAAAAAAACAAAAGTGGTCCAGTATAGGCAGTTGTCCCAAAATCTAAAACAATATGATGTCAAATATGATTAGTGTGCCATATTGTGATATCAACTGTCTTGGTCCCCAGACTATGTTGACCCTTACACTTTGTGTAGTACAAAGTACAATACTCCCGTTCTTATTATGTCTTTTTGAATTGCATAACATTCCAAACATAATAATCCAGATTACTTGCAAATCAACTTCTTATAATGTATTTCAATTTTACATTACATCCTAGATTGAAACATGTACATATATGATGATTATTAACAAAAGAGGGATTGAAATACAATCTGGTTATGTATAAAGTCTTATCCCTTCATTTTAAAATCCTGCTAATGAGGGATTAGAGCACCTATTATGAAGATAATAATATTAATTTATGACCCTAGAAAATATTGCAGTTCATGGTCTGTATTTAGGCCATGTTCCACCGCAGCAGGACGCATTTTTCAAAATGCCTCCTTACATCTCAGAATAAGCTCTCTATTGCCCTCTCTGGGGTCAGGTTGAACATGATCCATGCCAAAAATATGCAAATCTCTTAAGTGTGCCCTGCATCCAGCATTCCATCATATGTGTCGCTGTGTGCTAAGGATGAGTTTCAACAATAACATTATACATTTCTTTAGCAATGGGCCACTACGCCCAGGTGAACCTTCCTTGGTTTCCACCAACAGTCTAAATATTGATATGGGGTGTGCATACTTACACACTACAGCCCCGAATATCTTATTGTATTCCAGTCCTGAAAACGTTGACGGAAATATCTGATACGACGAAACAGGTGTTGGCTTAGCACTTAGGAAAAAATAAAATAAATAACAAAAGATCGAAATTTCTAAAATTGTTGTGTATTTCATATGTGAAAGTGTGTATTCAGGAATTCGATTATTTTATTTAGTTAGACCTACCTTGGTCCTAACATTAGAAGGCTGGGTGATTCCTCCTTCCTTTGCAGCACTACTAACACAGATTATAGGAGACATTGACACACTAAGAAATAGTGAGCGCCAAATAGTAACTCGGAAAATCATCACCCGCAGTGTTTACTTCCTAAAGTAAAGTGGTCCTAAACAAACAACACAAATTCAAGAATAAATAATAAATCATCTATTGGAACCCATTGGAGTTTGTTTTGTTCACTTTGATATCAGTACACTATATCAATGGTTTCTGCCTGGTTAGAAAGGGCAGTAGGGATTTAAATGTGGTGGATGGTGCGGTAAGTACTGATATTATTGCATATATATAATGGTTCATTGAAATAGTGAACACAATGGCCCTGATTTTGAGTAACACGGAGAAGAGATCCCTGAGTTACCAGTCCTAATTCCACATATTTTCCCTGATTCTAGTTGCTTTTCCATGCACAAACTCCTAATTTCAGCAAGAGGAACCTGTGCTCAGCAGACCTAATTCACAAAGGTAACTTACTCTTTTGAGTACGTTTATACTTTGAGTAGATTTACTACTTTTAGTGTTCACAAATGAAGGGCCTTATTCACAAAAATTAGATTTACACTTGTGTATGTTTATCATTGTTTGCTATTCACAAACAAATTGTACTAGTACTATCTTTAAGACTGCAGAGTCACCGCACATAAAAAGATAGGACTGTCCTATTGTTTTATATGAGGAGACTCTTCATTCTTAAAGATACCACTAGTAAAATAAATTGAGAATAACACACAATCACAAGTTTACACAAAAGTGTAAATTAACCATTGTGAATCTGGCTCTCCCAGTGTAATCTGGCTATAAAAGTGTACGTTACATGTCTTCACCCTCAGAGTAATACAATTGGCTTACTGTTCTTTGGGGGAGTGACGTCCATACCTAAACCTCTCACTGGTCCTCCCTAAACACCTTTTCCAGCCCCCAATCCCATTCCCTTTTACAGTAAGTTTGCCCCTTTTTCCCCATCCACTCTCTCCAGTCCCGCCCTCATTCACTTCAAAGATGTATACTTAAAGGTGCAGAGACTCCCTAATCAGGGTAGAGAACTCCGCACACATAAGTACATGTTATGTGGAGGCATACATTTCCACACGTCGTCTGTGAATTGCAATTTGTAGTGCTTTAAACGCACTACAAAGTGCAGTTTGTAGTACTGGTGTGGAAAACTAAGTGCCAGTGGGCCCCACCTGCAACCACCGGCTGCCAGCAAGCACGATTATTTCCCCAACTATACATAGGAATTTGATTTGAAATACTTCATTGAAATACGGAGGCGACCCCCTGCCAGCAGCGCAAAAAAAGAAGAAACACTATTAACCCTGTGTTTATCATCTTTTTATTTTGTTTACAGTAGTCTTGGGGTGGGGCCATGGGGATAACAGGCACCCACAGGGAGTGGCATGCACTGTTATCATTGCCCATGAAGGTTTGGCCGGCTGTCTCAGACCGGCCAAACCATGCGCATTAATGCTCTCTCCAACCCACCTACATTGGCACGAGAGGAGCAGAAGACAGCGATGAGGCGGCTGCAGGCGACAGGTAAGGCCTTTTTTAAATCCTTGTTTTTGTTGTTCATCGTCTACCTCCCCCTCTAGCAGCTACTGTTGAAATATATTTTTATGACCAGTTTTCTTCTAAATTATGCATGCATTATGTTGTCATTTCTGTGGCTCGGTATTTTGAATCTAGTGCCTAATCAAATATTTGACTTTGAACTAATCATAAACAGCACCATATATCAATGCGTGGATCAAATCCCACTCTACTGGCAGTCAGATGCAAACACAAGGTTCTTGAGATCAGGGGTGCACTAAACAAGCATAAACCATCTATCACACTGGGCAAGTGTTGTGAATTTGCTTCCAAAAGACAGCCGATGATGTCCAATATATTTTATGATGGAGTACAATATTCTTACCATGCCTAAAGCTTTTTGCATCGGCACTAAAAATGTACAAAAAGGAAATCTGTAGCAGCAATTACACATGCAAATAAATGTTCTGTGTTGCTATAGCAACAACAGTTCTAGGGCAGAGTAATGTGATAAAAAACGTACATGCAGTAAGGAATTAACTGTGAGGTGCAAAGTTATAATGGCTTCCTTTATCATTCTGTTGTGTAAATCCTTGAAAAATGTTTATATAATTCATCAAAAGCTCTCTCAATGACTTTCAAGTTCTTCAGTTTCCTGGTGTTTAAATAAGTGTGACCTTTCATAATGATATATAAATGTGACCGTCTAGCAGAACTGAAGACAATTGCTATGAGGCATGTAGAAAATGTCTTATATTTGTCAACATTAGAGGCCATGATAATTTTCCTAGTGATAATTCACTTTCATATCTTTTTGAAGGGCTAAGATTTAGGAAGATGACATATAGGTGCAGTATGTTAGGTCACTTCAATATATAATCTTATACATTCCATAAAATACAGTGTATTGTGTGTACGGAGAGTAAAAAAAACATTTATATTTCACCAACCCCCTTCTCGGTGTACACCTAAAATGGCTTTCAATGCACAAATTCAACTAATTATAGCTATTCTACAGTTTGTTATCTATTAGTTGTATTTTGGTTGTGTGCCCTTCAATTAAAAGTTATGTCCTGAAACTACAACATGGCAACAGCTACTATGGAGTTGTCTTTTGCCACAAATAACTCCATTTCACAGGCCGTGTACACGATTTGGAACAGTCTTCCTTTCCAATTCTCAACTCACAGTACTTTACACCTCTCTAACTATATAAATAAATGTCCACCTATTGACCTAAATATGATGACCCTATTCTCTATTCATTGAAATTGTTTCAATGTATGCTTTGCTCAAGCGTTCTACCATGGAACAGATTAACAGGAAGATCATGTGAGTCTCTATCACCCACTCCCAAGAAAGGCAGACTTAAGGGGGATTCATCTTCCATTTCTCCACCTTGTTGACAATTGGAAGCTGACCCACCTAAGATTAGGTGATCCTGTAAGGAAAGTTTAGTTCTCGAAGCTCTTTGATGAGTTGAGGTCATTTAGAATGTTATAGTAATGGGACAACAGCAAAAACGTGTAGATGTCCCTTTCATCCAACTCTTGATCCCCCCACTTTATGTAGAGAGAGTAGATTGACTGATTTTTGCCTCCAGTTGGCTCTGATATTGAAAACCATTTCCAATCCCTCAATCTGCTGCTAAGCCACTGCTTTTACAGGATGAGAGGCACAGTTATTGCAATTAAACCAGACTTTGTGATTTATGATCTGAGATCTGTGAAACGTGAAACGTGGTGCTTTCAATCCATAAAATGAGGAATGTTGGATCAATACACTATCATAGGGTGCTCTCTGATCCATAGTTTCAGACGTGGAGCCTGGGCACTCTCTTTCACAAATAAAACCTTACCAACTAATGAGTGGTTAATACTTTAATTGTAAGTAAGTAAAGTTTATTTGTTGATTAATTAAACCCATTACAAACAGCAAAGAGCAAATTCAGTTTACAACCTGATTTAAGAAAAAAACTGTAAAAACACAGAACCAGTGTAGAAAAGAGACTAGCCAACGCTCATATACATACTTAATTCAACTGTAGTAGGACGAATTGATAATGACCAATTTAGCAGCAGAAGTGAAGTAAAGTGCAACGAGTTGACAATGAACAATTTAGCAGCAAAAGTTAAATAAAGTGCAATGTGCGCTCTAGTTCCATATCAAATACTTTGGATGGGAAGCAAAGAATTCTGATAAAACCATTTTAAACTTAGAATAAAATGAATATACTATCTCCCAAACTGATTTGATGTACTTTGTGGCAACTAATAAAAAAAAATCATATGCTAGCAGCAAATATTATCTTTAAAATGAGGTGATACATTTATAACAATTAAATTAAAAAAAATTCTATAAAATTTCCCCGTGATCCCTAAAAACATTTACTATTGTAGAGTCATTGACATTTTAGATAGCATTCATTACATGGATTTCATTGGTTCCATCTTCAGAGAGCATGGACTCAGCATTGTATCCTACGACAACAACATCCAGCTCATCCTCTCACTCACGAAGAATCCCAAAGACACCAAACACTGCTTCCACGAAGGAATGAAGAATGTGGCAGCCTGGATGAAAATCAGCTGCTTGAAGCTCAACTCAGAGAAGATCGAGGTCCTCATCCCCAGACCCTGCACCTCCTCCTGAGACAACACCTGGTGGCCCTCTGCCCTTGGGAGTCCACCCACCCCTACAGATCACGCTCTGAACCTCGGCTTCATCCTGGACTCCTCCCTCTCCATGAACCACCAGATCAATGCTGTCGCTTCCACTAGTTTCAACTGCCTTTGCATATTCCATAAGACCTTCAAATGGATCCCCTCTAACTGCAGAAGCACTGTCACCCGCGCACTCATAACCAGCAGACTGGACTACGGCAACGCTCTCTACACCAGAATCAACAGAGCTCTTCTACACAAACTACAAACCATCCAGAGCGCCGCAGCCAGACTTGTCCTTGGGACACTGTCATGAGCACATGACCCAACATCTACGAGGCCTCCAATGGATCCCTGTCAAGAAGAGGGTCACCTTCAAACTCCTCACCCACGCCTACAAATCCCTCAACAACATCGGACCCAAATACCTCAACAAGCGAGTATCCTTCCTCGTACCTAATAGTAACCTCCGCTCCGCTGACCTCACCCTGGCAGTGGTCCCCTGCATCCGCATAAACTGAACCGGTGGGAGAGCTTTCTCCTACATGGCAGCCAAGACCTGGAACGGCCTACCTGTGAACATCCAATCCTCCCCGACCCTGCACATGTTCAGGAAGGACCTCAAGACCTGGCTCTTAGACTAATTCGGAGATGCTCCCCCAGAGCCTTGTGACCCTCATGGGTGAGTAGCGCGCTATATAAACCCCTGATTGATTGAAAGGACATCCTTAACACTTCCTTTTTTCACTTTGTCAGAACTGTCTAAGACAAGCAGGCTTTAGCTACAGGGGAAGAGAGAAACACATTGGACCCTGACAGGTAGGATGAGAGCTCATCTAAATAGGGGAGGGACTATGGTGTTGTAGAAAGGACTACCTGGTGGCAGGAATGATTATGCCATATTAAAACAGAGGTTGATGGGTAATTTTACAGTAAGCGCGTATCAAGAGAGAGAGAGAGAGGACTAGAAAGCTAGTCCGAGTCTCCGTAGTTTATATTTGTTATCAAAAGAGACTAGCTTTATTTTGACCAATATTGTTAGGACTCTGATTAAATTTGTCATGGGCACCTCGTTGGTGAGTTCATGAAGTCCTCACCCACCAACCTGGTTGGTGGCATGCTTCATCATCGGGCCCACCCAGTGACACCTAATGTGTCCCGGGTGTGCTGCGACGCCTGATTACAGCGGAGCTGGTATTTTACTGAGAGTGCAGTGTGAGGTGTAAAATGAAGTGTGAGTTAAAACGGCTTGGCGAGGGTCCCAGTACCCGTGGGTAAATTACATTTTAATAACTGGGTCCCCGTCAGCGGTTAAAATAAGGCTTGGGGATGTTTAAGGGAGGCGAGTTACTACCTCCTACATCCATCAGTTGGTCAACATGTTTCAGCCAGTGCCTTAATCTAAATCTGGATTTCCTCAGGACCTTTTTAAAATAGAGTGTACTGCAGGTTAAAAAGGAGTGTAATCCAGGCTATGTGTTACACTCACTAAGGTGTTTCTCTAAGTGTGAGAGGGGGGGTTCCCTTCTCATATATGCACTTAGATTTTGCAGCCAATGCTTCCAGGAGTGAAGCGGTAAGGGGTTGACCAGCTTTTCTGGTCAGAGCCTGCCTTGTACCTGTTGCACCGTCCTCGTACTCCGGTAGCTACCTTAGTGAGTGTAACACATAGCCTGGATTACACTCCTTTTTAACCTGCACTACACTCTATTTTAAAAAGGTCCTGAGGAAAGCCAGATTTAGTTTAAGGCACTGGCTGAAACATGTCGACCAACTGATGGATGTAGGAGGTAGTAACTCACCTCCCTTAAACATCCCCAAGCCTTATTTTAACCGCTGACGGGGACCCAGTTTTTAAAATGTAATTTACCCACGGGTACTGGGACCCTCGCCAAGCCGTTTTAACTCACACTTCATTTTACACCTCACACTGCACTCTCAGTAAAATACCAGCTCCGCTGTAATCAGGCGTCGCAGCACACCCGGGACACATTAGGTGTCACTGGGTGGGCCCGATGATGAAGCATGCCACCAACCAGGTTGGTGGGTGAGGGCTTAATGAACTCACCAACGAGGTGCCCATGACAAATCTAATCAGAGTCATAACAATATTGGTCATATTAAAGCTAGTCTCTTTTGATAACACATAATTTTACAGTAAGGCATAAAGGAAGCTTTGCAAGAGGAGGTGGGAAAATAGAATTAGGAGGCAGAATTTCTCCAATCAAACTTTAGTCCACAGGACCAATCTGGCACCTCAACCACTACCTCCTCAGAACATTTCTGGACCTAGGAAACTTCACTGTCATGTACGGTACAATGCCTCTGATCACTGGGGTACTGCTAATTACATTCCTGTGATATCTCTGGAGTGATGTGCTATTTGAGCACTGCAAGGCACTATTCGCAATGGGTAATGTGCCCCTGAACACTGAGTGCTCTGGTCTGTTACCCATGTCTTTAATGTATATCCTTGAGCGCAGTGTGATGGGGCTCTTATGTTTGGTATGTATTACATCTATGCCCCAGAGCGCTGTGTTGTGCTAGGACGCTCCTATGTTTTTCTGTCTTTGTTTATTTAATTTACCTGTTTGTTCCTATTCATCTCCGAGCACTGGATGCTGCTTGTTACCTGCCCCTTTGTGTGATGAGATTGCCGAGATCCCTCGAGATCTCAACATTCTCAGCAGCCATGTTGAATGTGGCTACGGTGTGGTCACGGGTGCAGCAGTCAATATAAACTGCAGGCGTGTGACAGTACATACTTTGTTTGCCTTGATGATGCTAACGTGAAGAACTCAGTGCTGGAGCCAATTACTTGCAACGCACCCACAAGAAAACAGGAGACTCCTTTACCTGGAAACTAAACTTGCCTTTCATGCCGCAGCACCTAGACATCACATCCTGCTAAGCATCTGAAACAAACAAGAAAACAAAGTTGAGGTCAGGTATCACACACATCGCATGCATGCTCCCTTAGTATAGATGCTAAAGCAAGCAATCAAGACTGAAGACGCCAGCTGGTGTCAGATCAAGCACTACTGTATTTCTTCTTGTTACACGTCTTGTGTAACCAAAGACTAACTCTGCTACCAGGAACTCATAATTAACCACTAACCATATTAGTGCACTAAAGCGCTATACAGTCTACTTTAACAATTTCAAGAACTGAAGTTCATTAGAGAAGAAGAGAACTTACCACAAGACTTGTTTAGGAGATTTTAGGTTGTTGTTTATTTTTGTATTACCAAGCACTGTGTGAGACTATCATGAATACGACATACCTCTGTTTCCTTTCTACAGATATTGTGTGACATAATACGGATAACTGAGATCCTACAAACCCCCAGTGTCACCATTTACTTGCAAGCGCATGGCGCACCACTGCAGAAGACAAGACTAGTTGATTGCAGGTATCCATTTTGACATATTTCTTGCCACATATACAAGGTGGGGGTAAAGACACCAACACAGAAAGGTCATAATCTCATGATTGTTCTGTTGTGTCTCCTAAAAGTAAGACAACATCATATAGGTGGGAATGGCCCTTATACCTTCATCCCCACAATAGGATTCTCCTGCCTCAGTCCCATTCCTTGCAGTTCCCCTTGCGATTAAGAGGTAGGGTTTATAGATCATCGACACAGGGCATGTCGAGGGCTTTTCAGGTAGGTTTATATCATCTCTGCGGCGGCCACTTCGTGGGCTACTAAGTCCACTTCAAATGGCATTCACCTGAAAAAAAGCCCTGCTGGAAGAAAACTCCTGACCTCTGCTAGAATAATAAGACTCATTCAAAGGATTAAGGACTGCTGACTCCTGCTGGCATCCAGGGATTGGAACTGCTCTGAAACCATCCAGTATTTGGCTTCCTGCTACAGAGACACACAAATCACAAAGGCTCTTGAATTTAAGAGGGCCCAGCTGACCACAGACCTGCAGGAGACCTGACTGGAGAGAGGCCTGGTGCCTGGATTGCCCACCCTAATGAGGTGGGAGCTGCAATATTGGCCAGAAGGAATTTATAGGCTTTCCAAGAAAGGTGGCACCCTGATGGAGCAAAAAACATGTTCTTTCTGCTTCAAGCATTTTGATGCTCTGTAAGCAGGTGAAACGGTATGCTGCCTGATGGAGCCCTGCCTGCTACAGTTCCACTCTGACCTTGGGGGGCAAAATGAATGGCTTCAGCAGTAGTCCAGCTTTGCTGGGCCTTGCTCTGCTGGAAAATAATGGCGTTCATCTTATAAATGAAGTCAGAAAGGAAAAACCTTGACTGGGACAGCCTGTTTGAAGTATTCGACCTGTCTTCCATTGTGGTGGACCGAAAATTGTGACAAAGTCCCTGTCAACTACAAACTGTTGTTTTCCAATAGTGCTTTATTTTTGTGGGATGTCCTTGCCCTAAAACTTCAAAGTGGACATTTCTGGTTCCCCTTATGCCATTTGATATTGTTGATTTTTTGGTCATAAAATTGTTCTCTATTTTTTGGAAATGTCATTGCTTTGTACACCGTACTTTGAAATTGTTGGTTTCACTTATAGATAGCACACACTTCTCTGGGGAGGGCCTGTTGCTTGTGTCATAGCTACCATTATTTAAGCAGATATTCTCTCGGGACTGTTGTTTGGCCTAACAAGATTGTGTTTATTAGGTTGGTAAGGGTTACACCCCTCGCAAAATTATAACCCAATTTCTGACACAGCAGCACTCATGAGAAGTCACCAAGAGAGCAGGGCAGTTGGGGGGAACAAGGATTGCACAGAGAAGATAGAGGCAGGAAGGCAACAGAAGAAAGTGGTGGACGGAGGACCATGGTATGCGTAGAGGAACAGTGGTGGCTCGCAGAGGGAGTGTTGTAGGTGGTGCGGCAGTGGGAGGGAGGGGCAGGGTGTGGAGTTAGTGGAGTCGGACACACAATGGCCAGAAGTACAGTACGTAAATAAATCAATAAAGCTATTTACCTTTCTCTCGCTGCATTGCTAACTCGGCGATGCAGTGAGCGCAAGGAAAATAGTTTTATTTATTTATTTACTTACTTTACTCCTGGCCGTCATATGTCCGACTCAACTACCCCCCACCCTGCCCGTTCCTCGCACCGCCCCACAGCATTCCCTTTGCGAGCCATCACTGTAGAGGAAGGAGGGAGGGTAGAAATGGTAGGGAGATGTGAGAGGGGGGTACGATGAGGAAATCAGGGCACACAGGGGAGCGAGGGAGAAGGAGGAAAATGTAAGAGGATGAAGGGTCATACAGAGGAAGGAGCAAAAAGGTGGAGGGAACAGAGGGAAGGAACAGAAACGCAACAGAATGACTTATGTGGGTGAAAGTCAGAAGGAGTGGGCAGGGAGGGCTACTCTTGCATATTGCTATCTTTTTAATGGTATTCCTCCATATTTTTGCCTTCACATCTCCATAGGACTCTGAGCACTTTACCCCAATTGTGTAGTGGTAAAGTGCTTGTGTTCTTCTTTTCAAACATGGTACAATTGGCATGCACCTAATTGGCACATGTATTTACTTATAAGTTCCTAGTATATGGTACTACATGTACCCAGGGCTGGCAAGATAAATGCTATTAGTGGATGCCTAAAACCAAAAGACTTTCCTGCCAATGCCCAACATACCTGACCACTGATGGCTCCCCTGTGGTGATATGTGTATTGCTCTCAGACTGCGGACAAAGGGATCTGGATATGGGTGACCTGGGGGCTGTGCCCAGACCCTTCCTGAGCTTCAAGGGATGCCTAACTTCTCACTGGTATAGAAAGAACACACATAGGCCTGCCCCCCTTTTGTCTCTCTAGCCAGGCTGACTTCAAACCCAGTGAGAGGGGGAAGAATTAAACAGAACAAGTTTACAGGGTGAACAAAGTATTGCCCCCACCCAACGACTGTCATTGGCATGAAAGTGTACAATAGAGACTTCTCCTCAGAACTTGGCCTGGGTAGAGTTCGTGAGTTCTGCTACGCGGAACTCCGCGAAGTGAAAAAACAACTTACTGTTAGTGATCGCGAGTGGTGAAGCTGATCTTCCTACAGCTCGGGTGGAAATTGAACCCGAGTGGCAGCTTGCGCTCGCCAACTTACCGTTGGCGAACGGGAGCAGGGAAGGACCTCTGCTACCCTTTCTGCACTTCGCGAGCCCTGCAGAATGTGGAGTAAGGAAAAGTCAGAAAACTCCTCGAATGGAGAAGAGTCTACCACCCAGGGTTATTCAGAACAATCTTATGAAGAATCAGAAGAAGGACTGTGGGTTTGTGCCATGACTGGCACAGAGAGGTCAGGTCCCCCCTCCTATCCTGCTCAGGATGACCCACCAGGTTGTGGAAGGCCACTCAGTCATACCTAACCATCCTTTATATGTGGCTGTCTAGGTATTCAAGGGTGCCACATGTATGCCTAGTACTAGCTTGTAGGTGAGGGCGACCCCTCACCAATAGGTAAATGTTCCCTGTGGCAAACCTTTCCACTGTGATAACAGTTTCTGGGGTTTTGACTCTGAACAATCCTGCAGTGCCATGTTCTCCCTAAATCCAACATGGTACACTGTTTCACCCCTTGTAGAGAGCCATGAGCACACCCGGGAAGTACATCTAGGGAAACAAGGAACACCCCCTGCCAAACCAGTTCTAGAACAAGGTTTCCCCCCACGGGACCTGATGCCACTCTGGCTAACTGGACAATGGCCAGACCTAGGTGTGAGATACATCTGCCTGTGACAGCAGCTGCCCCTTTGAAGCTTGTACAGTTGGTGGTCACGGTCCACAGGCCATCCTCTCGAAAGTCAAGGAGGTCACACCTCCTCCCAGCCAAGTCCCTTTTGCTCCCTTCTCCTGAGATAAATTCACACCTCCCAGCAGACTGCCAGGTAACATTTGGGGAGTAACTAAAGGATTTCAC
This sequence comes from Lissotriton helveticus, assembly GCF_964261635.1. Classification (NCBI taxonomy): domain Eukaryota; kingdom Metazoa; phylum Chordata; class Amphibia; order Caudata; family Salamandridae; genus Lissotriton; species Lissotriton helveticus. The sequence continues at coordinate 411,912,833 of NC_136065.1, forward strand.
GCAGGGATATGCCAAATTAGGGGTATAACAAATAGTAATTTAAAATCCAAATTTACCATCAGATTGGATTTTAAATTCCTATTCCTAAATCCTGGAATCATGGTTCTGCTAATCCAAGAGTGGAGTTATACATTATCATGTTTTATAAGGTACTCTTGTGCTTTTCTATGTGAGAGACATTCTTGTCACGTTGAGAAAAATGGCATTTGAGATTTTTTACTGCCAGAACATCTAAAATGTATGAACAAAGGTCCTACTTTTTAAATACCATACACCCTGCTCCATTAAGGACTACCTTAGGGGTGACTTGCATGTATTAAAAAAGGTGGGTTTAGTCCTGGCAAAGGGTTTGTTTTAAGAAAAACCAAAGGTGGTGATGGACGGAGCGTTGACAATACAAACACTCACCCCCAGTCAACTGATCTGGGTTTAATCCATCACCGTTCTTTAGCTCACTCCGCCACCCCAGTTCAGACATGGCCATATGCAAATCAGTCTGACCCTGTGCCTCATGGGAACAGTCCAGCCCGAACTGCCAAGCCATGTCTTCCCTGGACCGGAATCAAGCTTCCCAGGAAGAGATGGCTTGGCAGTTTGGGTTGGACTGTTCCCATGAGGCACAGTGTCAGACTGATTTGCATATGGCCATGTCTGAACTGGGGTGGCGGAGTGAGCTAAAGAACGGTGATGGATTAAACCCAGATCAGTTGACTGGGGGTGAGTGTTTGTATTGTCAACGCTCCGTCCATCACCACCTTTGGTTTTTCTTTGTTCGCCCTAAGTTGGTAGGGTCTGCTCAGACGTGAGTCCCTTGCTCACTTTGCCACTGGAGTCAAGCAAGCCCGGCTGAATACGGCTGTAATGCCAGAAACCGGTCCTGGGAAGATTGATTCCGGTCCAGGGAAGACATGGCTTGGCAGTTCGGACTGGACTGTTCCCATGAGGCACAGGGTCAGACTGATTTGCATATGGCCATGTCTGAACTGGGGTGGCGGAGTGAGCTAAAGAACGGGGATGGATTAAACCCAGATCAGTTGACTGGGGGTGAGTGTTTGTATTGTCAACGCTCCGTCCATCACCACCTTTGGTTTTTCTTTGTTCGCCCTAAGTTGGCAGGGTATGCTCAGATGTGAGTCCCTTGCTCACTTTGCCACTGGAGTCAAGCAAGCCCGGCTGAAGACGGCTGTTATGCCAGAAACCGGTCCTGGGAAGCTTGATGCCGGTCCAGGGAAGACATGGCTTGGCAGTTCGGGCTGGACTGTTCCCATGAGGCCCAGGGCCAGACTGATTTGCATATGGCCATGTCTGAACTGGGGTGGCGGAGTGAGCTAAAGAACGGGGATGGATTAAACCCAGATCAGTTGACTGGGGTGAGTGTTTGTATTGTCAACGCTCCGTCCATCACCACCTTTGGTTTTTCTTTGTTCGCCCTATGTTGGCAGGGTATGCACAGACCTGAGTCCCTTGCTCACTTTGCCACTGGAGTCAAGCAAGCCCGGCTGAAGACGGCTGTAATGCCAGAAACCGGTGCTGGGAAGCTTGATTCCGGTCCAGGGAAGACATGGCTTGGTGGTTCGGGCTGGACTGTTCCCATGAGGCACAGGGTAAGACTGATTTGCATATAGCCATGTCTGAACTGGGGTGGCGGAGTGAGCTAAAGAACGGTGATGGATTAAACCCAGATCAGTTGACTGGGGGTGAGTGTTTGTATTGTCAACGCTCCGTCCATCACCACCTTTGGTTTTTCTTTGTTCACCCTAAGTTGGCAGGGTATGCTCAGACGTGAGTCCCTTGCTCACTTTGCCACTGGAGTCAAGCAAGCCCGGCTGAAGACGGCTGTAATGCCAGAAACCGGTCCTGGGAAGCTTGATTCCGGTCCAGGAAAGACATGGCTTGGCAGTTCGGGCTGGACTGTTCCCTTGAGGCACAGGGTCAGACTGATTTGCATATAGCCATGTCTGAACTGGGGTGGCGGAGTGAGCTAAAGAACGGTGATGGATTAAACCCAGATCAGTTGACTGGGGGTGAGTGTTTGTATTGTCAACGCTCCGTCCATCACCACCTTTGGTTTTTCAAAGGGTTTGTTTTGCCAGGTTGAATCTGTGTCCTTAGGCTGCAGGAACAGGGTTGAAGACGCTTTTTATTGTAATTTAATGGTGGCATAGTAAGTGCTGCAGTCCAATGGTGACAGCAACTTCCAGGCCCTGGTTACACTGGGTACCATGCACTAGGGACTCATAGGACAGTTAAATATGCCAATCAGGGATTAGCCAATTCCACATGTTTTTTAGAGGTCATAGCCCATACATTGGGCACTGGACATCAGCGCCCCAGTGTGAAGCATTGAAATAGCACTACACCAGAAAAACCTGGCAGCAAACGTTGGTGTGATCCTGTAAAAAGGGCAATCTCTTACAATTATACTGTTTAAAATGTTTCAATATCGTAATTCTAATATTGATTGGAGAAGCTCATCAAGTTTGGGATTTATATCAATTGAAAACCAAGTTTCAGCAAGGCAAACATTGTCAATAATGTAGCTTTTTATTAGGGCTTGAGTATGGGGGCTTTACTGAGCACAGTGTTGACAAAGCAGTGGTCGTATTTCTGCTCATATGGAGATGAGCAATTGATGACTGGGGAACCAAGTGGCATGGTACAGGCACAACGCAAATCTCTAAGTCATATTTAAGGAGACACGCAAAGCCACTTTGCATGGCTTTGAATGGCTTCAAAAATATGGAGTACTGCAACGCAGAAGAAATTGCTGTCTTGCATTACTCTGCACAAGGGAGGCATTCTATGCCCATTGCTTTGAGTGTTCCTATGCAAATCCCATGGTTTTTGATGCCTTTCCAGATTTACCAAACCTGGTAAACTTGGAAAGGTACTAAAAAGATATGCCTTCCCAGGTGAGGCGTAACAAGGAGAAATATCTTTATTTCTCTTTGTTTTTTCCTATTTCCATGTGTGCTGCATTCTGAAATCGCCATTATGGACTGTTTTTATGTAGGCAGGTGCAGGCAGGTGGCCCCTCCTGCACAAAAACAATATTGCCTACAATGCAGCCACCCTTGCACCATGGTGCCAGGGACCCTTTGTTTGCGTTAGGCCGCCAAAACTGCACCAGTACAGGAGGAAAGGACAGGAAAACGCTGTTTTATATAAATATGGCACGTTTCTGCATGTTCCATGAGCCACAATTCTCGTAAATATGCCCCCAAGATGGATGGACGGCTGATGGGTGTAGATAACTCACAAGGCCAGCCTGTGCCAGGCATGTGCACAGGGAGGTGGATGATACTAATTTAATTATTGATGACAGAGATCAAAATGGGAGGATATTGCATTATGGAAAAGGTGGCAGCTGAGAATTTTAAAGGGGAGAGAAAGAATAAAAGAACGAAATAACAAGGAAGAAAAACACTCATTTAAATAACAAATGGGTGCCTTATGTTGACCACATAGTGCAATACATTGATCACATACAATGTAAGAATAGACGTTAATATTACTGGATCAATGATGATCAATTGTGTGTGAAAGATTAAAGGCTGCCCTGGTAGAATTTGCCTTGAAACACAAAACTTTCACTCTGGCTATTTTACCTGTAACATAATGGGAGGTGACTCAAAGCTCAGTGTCCACAAATGTGAAAGCAGAATGTTAAGGGCTATAAGTAGTAGCTAAAAGCAAATGGAGACTACAAGAAATTGTGTGCAATTTAGCTTGAAAAAAGAAGCACCGACCTTTTCTCCACATTTCCAAAATTATTCTGCTCTTACCTAAAGTGGAAAAAATAACTGCAGCAAATGCTGCCCTTCCAAGCCATTCATACTGCAGAAGTAGGGCTCTGGGTGCTCCCCACTTTTGTCAGTACAGGGTAAACTGCTAACCCAGGGCCATATTATCAAGAAAGGGTGATAAATTATCGCTGCGTTAATCGGCAGGAAACTGCAGCTAAAGCGGCGATAATGGGCTTGATAATATACCCTTGTGCATTCCCATAGTAGTCCAGGTTCTGGTGTTAACCTGGGCTTCTATGGGAATTCACACGGGCATATTATAAAGCCCATTATTGCTGCTTTAGCGGCAGTTTTCTGTATCACCCTTTCTTGATAATATGGCCCCCAATTAGAATCTGAATTGCTTAAAAAACGGAGAACTGAGAAGGTGACTAAAAAGTCCCAGCATCAATTCGGGTATTTTCGTGCATGTGCCCTTCCAATTCACAATAACCGACAAAGCTTATTTTTATAGCTTTCTTTTTGATTCTTCAAAAACATGTTTGAAATCGCTTGCTGCGTTGAAAAAAAAAATACAGCTGCTTTCGGTATGTAACGCAACTATGAGATAACTACTTTAATTAGTGATGAGTACACGTTCGAGATATAAGTCCTTCATGATATAAAATGCAGCCACGCCATAGGAGGCGGAATGATGCATTTAACAGTCCGTAGCCTGCGGTGAGATTGCAGCACTTTTATTTAAGGAAGCCAAAGCCCTTTCTATGTATATAATACATTATTGATCACATCGGTCCTTGCAGTCAGCTGACATGTCAAGACAGACCTAAGAACGAGGACTGACATCAGAGCTACGGACAATTTGGTGTAAAAAGAAGAAAAAAAAAGAAAAAAAATGTTTCAGATTGGAAGAGAGAACCTGAGATGAATTCTGGTAGTAGTTCAGACACGTTCCATCCTGCAATTATTAATGCAAGAGGGTCCTCATCACATTCCTTGACATTTTCAGGATTAAAAAAAAGGCCTTTATGTGATGGTACACCTTTGGAGCCACTCATCGAGTTCAGTTTCTACAGCAACTTAGGGATTCCCTTGTAGAATGAAGCAAAGGGTCTGGGCTTCAAAAGCTACCCCTTTGTCGAGTACCTTTGCTCCAGAACGTGTGCCACACATCTTAGAAATTACAATGAGAATTCCGCTTCCATATTGTCCCAAAAATATTGTCTGACCATAATGCTGCGATCAAAATATCTTGACTGCAAAATTATTTTGACCACAAGTATTAATGGCAAGTATATTGTTTTTTTACTGTTCTGCAATAATAATGAAGTTTAGAATATCATTTACTATAATATTTTGTGTTGTATTGTGTTTTTATTTAATTATTTCTTTGTCAAATTGATCAGTAATTATTTTTAGTAAATGGTATAGTAATGTATAATTTGTGGGGGGTTCTTGGGTTCATCGAGGAAATGGATGGGTAGTTTTTGGAATCTATATTTTAATGTATTTTAATTGAGGAATATGTTATTTATTTATATGTTGAAAATTGTCTAGTTATGTACTAATTTTATCTTTGGGTTTGAGGGCTTTATTGGTGGACTGAATTTGAAAAACTGTAAATAAAAAGTAAATTGATATTACTTGGCTAATGCATCAATTGGGCAATTTATTTAACTGAAAATTAGATTTCCATTTCTGTAACTAATTGTAAAATTCACCTTTTTATATATTTTAAGAAAAATATTGTATTAATTATTCAAGGACTTGTGTTTATTGGGGTTTGGGTAGGAAGTTTTATTTTATAAGTATATATTAATGATTATTTATTATTTCATATTTCATTTTCCGAAGTTAGACAATGGTATTTATGTGTTCACTTGTTTTAGAACCTTACAATGAGTTATTTTTAGTTTTGGGATGTGGGATATAATTGGTGAATTGGATAAGTGGTCTTTAAGTAAAAATGTGTGTCTATTCATGTTAATTAATGTATCTATTATACCTGTTAATTTTGAATGTACTGTTTTAACTTGCTTATTTCTTATTTCATCAAATAATATGATAATATGTATAATTTTCGTAAACATTTTTTTTTAAAAATGTATTACAATTGTGGGTTATATATGTGAGTGGCTGGGCAGTGTTTTCTAACATAAATAAATATTTTATTTTTCTTGAATTTGAAAGCTATTTTTCAGTATCATAAGATATTTTCTTTTTGGTTTGTGTGATATATGTGAGAGTCTAAATAGCTTTTTAAAAATTCTGATAAATGTTTACATTTTTAAAATGTATTTACATGTTTTTATTTATACCTTTATTACTTTAAGGACTTTTGGTTTGAATTTTATTTTGTTTAAATGCCTAAAAGTGTGTAATTTTATTATTCACATGTACTGAATCTGACCCCTCTAACGTAAGCTCTTTCCCAAAGGCATGTTTGTTTGGCGTTATAATAGTAAATTCAAAGCCGACTCCACCAATACATCTACCTTCCCCAATGTCTGTTAGTTTGGAAGTAATCTGAACCTACCCCATGTATACAGTTTTCCCTCTGTTAAACTGGAGTTAGGAAAGTAAACTCGGCATCTTCCTACTGCCTCTCAATATACACACTTGCCAATGTTTTCTGGATTGGAATTAGAACCGTAACTCTGATCCCTTCCTCCATGTATTTACTTTCCCCAATGTTTGTTGTAGTGGTGTTAGAGTATAATATTTTTGCAAATGTATTTTATATTTAATGAAAACCATAACAAAAAGTGACACAAAGGTAAAACCGTTACAAAATGACAGGTTCATAAATTATTATCTAAAAATTGTGCAAAGGCCTGACTGTGTTGATAGAACTAACAATTCTTTTGCATATTTTACATTTAGCTCTTTGACTATAAATGAATCGGATTTAAAAGCTCCACCAAACAATACAATGTTAATTTGATAAATGTAAAACTGAAGAAAATACTAATTGGTCAGTGATGAATCGAATCTTACGTATCATATATCCTGCCAATATGGAAAGAATCATTTAAAAAACTTCATGAAACCATTGGCCAGCTGTATGTCTGACGGGTTAAAACATTCTTATACTACCTGTGAGCAAAGTCTAATGTTTAGCCACCTAAATGATGGAAGTAAGAATCTCGAGCATTGATTTGCAAATCTTGGGCAGCAGCAGATTAGGTGGGCCAAGGATTACTTCCACGAAGAGCATACAAATAAACTTGTGGAAGAGAATTTTCAATTCCATTTTTCAGGTGTCTGCCAAGATCGAATAGACCAAATCTTGAAAAACGATTTTCCCTTTCTGTGATTACTGTCTTTGCCTGTGGTTGTTACAGTTTAAAATTGTAGTTTTAACCTGCCTGTGATTGCATATTTTTTCACCTGTTTTGTGTTTTAAACTTGTCCTGCCAATGATTGCTTCCATTTAACGTGTTGAATTGTCGAATTTGCAGTCCAAACTCTGTCGTTTTTCCCTCTCATTCCTGGTGACTATTCAGTTTTCCTTTCAAATTTCTCCTTTGCTCTGTGCTAAGGCCTGTATGTTAACACCTTGGCTGCTAGGGAGATTATCCTGCTGTGCTACAGACCCTTGTTTCCCATTGTTCATGACGAGCTCAGCTCGTCATGAGCACACGAGCAGTGTACTGCATGACGAGCTGAGCTCGTCATGAGCATGGAAGGGGTTAAAACAGTGCGCCCCCAGCCATCATTTTGTGTTAATAAGCCAGTGAAACCAGCCCCCCTGCCTCCCCCCCAGCAACAGGGATATTCTACATCAGAGGGTGTTTCTGTGAGTTGTGCAAACAGTGTTTACTTCGTATTTTTTTTGGGCCAGGAGAAGGAGTAAAGTTTTAATCACACAGTATTCTTAGATTTCAATTTAGTGAGGCCTTTATCTGCAGAAGTCCAAAGTGTGGATTGAGCCTGTCTGTCTCCTAGGAGATTCTGAACAGGAGACACAGCTTCCAACTCCCTTGCCGGCAAACCTTGTCTGAGGTCGCTGGGACTTTATATGGTCTGCTAGGGGTTGGTACATGTATACACTGATTGGTGGTTGTATCTGATGTTTCTATTGGATTAGGGTTAGTGTCCTCATTGGTTGGGTATTTGAGTGTTCTGATTGGTTTCTAGGTCTGTGAGTCAATCAATGTAGGGTTGGGACTAGGGTTAGGGTTAGGATTTCTATTGGAAGTAGGGACTAGAGTTTCCTGTGTTATTAATTATTGGGACTAGGGCTAGGGTTAGACCTTTAATTGGAAGTAGTGATTAGGGCTTCTGGTGTGATTGGTTGCTGGACTAGTTGTGGGAGTAAACGTAGGTTTAGGCTTTCTATTGGGAGTAGGGACTAGGGCTTCCTGTGCCATTGGTTGCTTGGATTTGGGTTGGGACTACTTGTAGGGCTAGGGCCTCTATTGGACCTACAGTTCAGGGTTTTTTGAACTGATTGGGTGCTTGGACTAGGGCTACGAATGGCTGTAAGGTCCTGGTATTCTATTGGTTCTAGATTTTTAGGGCTAGTGTTGTGATTGGATAGTGTTAGGGCTAGGGTTACCATTGGCTGAAGGGGTCACCTGATTACTAGGGCTATAAAAGGCCAGATTTAGGGCGTCTCAGCCCGGGCATCTCGGCTAAGGGCAGAGAGGACAAGGCAGTTGCCTGTTTGAGCCTGTTTGAGACTGACCAGGCCCAGGGCCAGAAATGCTGCCCATTGTCCCATTTAGAAATACCCAGCCCACACCATCCACATCCATAAACCGAGCAACACACTCATACCAAATGTACACCACGCAAAACCCTATGCACAGATTAATGCACTAGCATGCACTACAAACCCAACCAAATTACATCTATACGTCCTACTATCTCAACTACCACACTTTTCCAACATCACCTACAAACAGTATACAACTCTATTTTATACTACTAACCAATCCACTCATCCCTAATACAACGCCAATCAACACCATACATAACTACATCCCATCCAGACACATGCTCCCAGCTGTAATTACACCTTTTATCACTAAAAAAACAAAAATTCATCCTTCCATCATTTGTCCAACAAACACCCTCCTTTCCCTTCTACCATAATAACACTAACGCACAACACACACACTGCACATCACCACACTTTTTAACTCTTGCAACAAACCAGTCTAAGACAAACACTCTTACCTCTACTTCATTCACGCCTACACACAACATACACTCCATTTACTCATAAACACATCACCACACCCTCTACCGTACAACCTCCTCTCACAAACAATACTATACAACCAAATCCATTGCATGAAACAACATATACATCAGCACCCCTTTTCACTACTCCTCAAAAACAAATCATATCACACACACCAGCACAACCAGATCTTCAAAACGCAACACCTCATAGTACTTACCATCACAAAATACAAACATACACCCACCTTTCAAACCACACAAAGGAACATACTCCAATGCCAAGCTTTCTCTATTCCACCACACCTAACACAGATACAGTAATACAGCAACTCTCTTCTAACCGCCTCTCATCCATTGGACAATTTAGAACCTTACTACATGACCCACATGCTGCACCACCTCCCCTGACTCATACACCTTTCGCCTTAAACACACGCAAAAAATATATGCCACAGCTCACAACTTCGCTTCCCCATGTCTTCTTCACAACAATGTTACACCACAAAAACAACACAGCACTCCAACTCACTCTCAAACACCATCTCCACCACATACACACGCAGACCCATCAAAATGCTTTCTTAGCATGCTGGATGAGTAACATGATACAGAACAGCTACATGATTGCTATCCTAATACATATAATACCAGCACTAAAAGCACACCTGCTACAAACCCAAACAATATTGATCACTCTTCGACAAAACAAAGTCCCACTATCACCAAAGGCCACTCTCTAAACTGTCTACTACTAAAAGCTCGTACCCTCTCTAAAAACAAATTCGACCTTCTCACAGATGCAAAACCAGATATACTATTCATAACCGAATCATGGTTGGGAGAGGTCATGGCTCCAGTCCTGCATGAAGTCATTCTTCTAGGCAATCAAACAATCACCCACAATTGTATAGGCAATAAAGGAGGTGGTCTAGCGGTTGTATTCAGAAAAACAATACATATCTCTAAAATTGACAACATCTCCATAAAGAATTGTGAGGCTCTTCTAACTAGATGCAATCCTACACCGTCTTCCTCCTGTAACTTCCTGCTCCTTTACAGACCTCCAGCTAGCAAGGCGACATTCCCAGACACACTTCTAGACACAGTTTCAAACCTGATAACAATACACTCCAACCTATGTGGTCTGGGTGCCCCGAACATTTGGTTTGACAAACCCAATATGACCCATCCAAAAACAATAATACTGGCCTAGACGCACTGAACCTCCATCAGATTGTCCACAAACTGACACACACCGCTGGACATATCCTAGATGTCACATTTGCTAATACTGTACTAGTTACCTTTCAATCTATAACTCCAGTCACATGGTCAGACCACCACTTGCTTGTTTTCCAACATAAAACAGCACTAAGCGACTCACCTAAAACTACCATACATCCATCCACCTATCGGTCGAGGAACAAACTCAATGTGGAACACTTAGAAACACAACTAACATCAAGTACAAATCCGGAAACAATAAATTCTGTTCAAAATCTATATGAGTGGCTACAGGAAGGCTTTGACATCCTGATACCACTCAAAACCACACAACAGAACAAAAGAACAACGCGTCTCAGAGAAAAATAGAAATAAAAGACATAAAACAACAAATTAGAAAGCTGCAATGTACCTGGCTCATAACAAATGCCAAACAAGACAAACTTCACCTACAGAAAACTAACAGATTATACAAGTCGGCTATCAAAAAAGCTTAGAAAAGGTACTATTCAGACAGAATTCAAAACGCTAAATGTGCAAATAAAGAATTCTATAAAATACTGAATGAATTTCACAAACCAAATTGCCTAGAAGGAACTCATCCTGTTACTCAAGATTTCACAGACAAACTGGCAAATCATTACACTGACAAAGCAGACACGTTGGTCTCGTACTTAAAACAGAAACAAAGCACCAGCACTAACCCTTGTACAAAACAACAATCCAAGAATACTCTAACCAAGCCTCTCCGTTCCTTCCAACACATCTCACATGATGAATTTATGGACCTGGTCAAAGCAAGCAGGCCTGCCGGCAGCCCTTCTGACCCCTGTCCATCACAAACTTTCAAGACAATTCTTTTAACAACCTCTGCTGCCACTCCAGTAAGAAGAATCATCAACGATTCCTTCACTACCGGAATATTTCCAGAAGAACAAAATAAATCACACAAACGCCCTTTATTGAAGAAAACAAACTTGGGCCCGCTGAACCTTGACAACTACAGATCCATTACAAATGGACCTTTCCTGGGCAAATTGATAGAAAGAGCAGCGTTCGCCCAGATGTCACAATTCATTGAAGAGAATGACATACTTTCAGACTTCCAAAAAGGATTCCGTCCGGGGAGAGGCACTGAATCTTCCCTCCTTGCCATTTGGGATGACCTGAAGAATAAAGTTGATGGCAACGAGGTTGCTGCGCTACTCCTCTTGAACCTCTCAGCTGCCTTTGACACGGTTGACCATGACACTCTGAAACAAAGACTCTATGAAGCCGGCATAAAGGGAACTGCTCTAGACTGGATCGCGTCCTACCTTCGAAACAGAACTAATGTCATCCATACCCCACCTTTCTCGTCCAAACCGTACTCCACAAAAGCAGGGGTCCCTCAAAGTTCTATCATCTCGCCCATGCTTTTCAACATCTACTTGAAGTCATTATCAGTACTAATCAATACATTTCATCTAACGTGCTATAACTATGCAGATGACACTGAAATACTCCTGCAACACAGAATGCCCCAAAGACAATGGAAAAGCACCAATTTTCAGCTGTCTTAGAGCCATGGATCAGTGGATGACTTGGAGTCATCTCAAATTGAATGCTTTAAAAACTGAAATAAATGTTAAATGTTGTATACTTGTAAAGGGCACAGCTGCCCCAGCAAAGGGGCGTCCCGGCGCTGTATACCGTTGGGGAACCCGTCCTGGCTTTCCCTGTGGGATGGTCCCTACTGGGAATCCCCAAGGTGGAGCCAGGCTTTCCCGGCGTTGATGTTGTGGAGATTAGGCAAGCTAATGCCCAGAGTTGCCGAGTGGGACACCAGGTTAGAGTAGGCACCGAGGCTAGAATTGTCGAGTCCGCTGACCCTGGTCCACAACCCTGCCACGTCGGGAATTGAACCCTGGTCCCGGGCCGACTTCTGCTCCCGGGTCTGCCGCCTCTAACCAGTGAGCCACACCACTCCACTGTAATACTCGCGTGTGGTGATTGGAAACATTACAACCCTCTTGCCGCATGGCCTAATGAATTGGGATCACTGCCTAAAGTATCGAAGAAAGTAAGAAACCTCGGAATGACCATGGACTTCAAGCTGTCGATGAATGCTCAAGTGGACAAACTACCAAGATCAAGCTTTCGCACTATAAAAACGCTACAACAAATTTTCCCTCATTTGTGATTTCCACACAAGGTCCAAGCTACCATCTCCTTAGTTCTGTCCAATCTCGATTACGCCAATAGCCTCTACCACGGATCACCTTTAACGACCATGAAAAGAGTACAACTGATTCAGGACTACTCTTGCATATCAAACCGCGAGACTACATCTCTCCTGCATTGAACGCCCTGCATGGGTTACCGGTTGCCAGAAGATCCACATTCGAGCTGCTTTGTATCACCCACAAAGCAATAGATGGAATGGGAACGCTCTTCATCAGGAATAAAATCACCAAACACATTCAACAAAGGAACCTTCGCTCTACATCCCAGGATACAAGAAAAAAAACACGGGTGGAACATCCTTCTCTGTTCAAGCAGCCAATCTATGGAACTCTTTACCCCCAACATAAGGTCCACCGACAACCACCTTATCTTTAGAAAACTACTCAAGAATTGGCTCTTCCCCACATAAGCACCATACGCAAACAAAAACTTACAGCATATCCCTCTGTATATAAGCATTTGTTTTCACTGTAGATATGCACCTATCGTTGTGTATTGCTTTGTACAAACATGTAAAATAACTAAGTTGTTGAGAGGAAACAAAAGAAGAAAAAAAATAGAAAAGAAAAAAATATATATTTTTCTAAATATTAATAATAAATAAATAAATCAAAAATCATCTTTGGTCTACATGTACATACTTTCATTGTGCATCTATGTGCCTTCCATGTACTTGGATCTGTGTGTCTGTTACTTTTCTCCTGAAAAAGCATATCCAATGCACTACCCTATTTCTCATCCTGTGCCTCTATCAATATCTTTAATTTACATATACTTACCTCCTTTGTGTATCTATATATTTTCAATGTACTTATGGATCTATATATTTATCAATTTCTTCTAATTTAGCATTTCCAATGCACGGCCCTATTTCTCAGCCTATATGTCTCTCAATATATCTTCTAGCCCAACCTTCTAACTCATCTCAAACTTCTTTTTACTATTTTTTCCAATCCACTACCCTATCTCTGATCCTGTAGATCTATCAATATATCCTCTACATCCACTGTCTCATTTATCCCAAACCCCATACCACTACTATGATTCCAAAAAAAACCTTTCTAGACTCTCTCCTACTCTATCCCTCCTTGCATCATCTGACACCTCTTTTACTATACCAATTCCCTAAAACAAACCTTTCTAAACTCTTCCCTCTGACTCCTCCCCTCCAAAACTCCTTTTTACTCATCCAAAAGCCTCCTCCAACTGCTAAGACCTAAAATAAACAACAACAACAAATTCACTATTTTATCCTTCAACTATCCTTTTCAATCAAAATGAACAGACTAAAATGTTTACTTCAAAAATTTCATATTCAAATATACTAATTCACCACTAATCCTTTATGGGTTCCAGAGTAGAGTGCTATTCGCCAATAAAGCGTCTCAACACCCCATCAGGGTTACAAGCGCTATATAAATGCAAACCTTTTCCCTTTTCTACCCCTCACCAACCCTTCTTAATCCAAATAACTGACTAACATATCCACCACTAAAATTACTTTCATGTTTCACCATACTAATTCAACACTAATCCTTATGGGTTCCAGAGTAGCGTGCTACTTGCACTTCAAAACCCCATCAGGGATAGCAAGCGCTTTATAAATACAAACCTCTTTCCCTCTTCTATCCTGCCACCTACCCTTCTCTACCCAAATAACTGAATAACATATCCACTTCTCAAATTACTTCATATTTTACTATATTAATTTTCAACACTAATCCTTTATGGGTTCTGAAGTGGCATGCTACTTGCCAGAAAAGCGCTTTAACACCCATCAGGGGTAAAAGCTATATGAATGCAAACCTTTCTTCCCCTTTTATCCCTCCGCTATCCTTCTCACTCCAAATAACTGACTTATATCCACCGCTGAAATTACTTTCATATTTCACCATATTAATTCACCAGTAATTCTTTATGGGCTTCCTGAAAAGCTTGCTTCAACACCCCATCAGGGGTAACAAGCGCTATATAAATACAAACCTTTTTTCCTCCTCTATCCTTCTGCTATCATTCCAAATCCACATAACTGACTAACCTATCCACCATTTAAAATGTACTTGCATGTTTCACTATACTAATTCAACACTAATCCTCTGTGGGTCCCGGAGTAGCGTGCTATTCGCCTAAAAAGCGCTTCAACGCCTCGTCAGGGGTAGTAACCGCTATATAAATGCAATTACAATACAATACATTACAATCTCCGCGTTTAATTTGAATGATGTTAACTGCTTCAGGTAATCAATTTTGGACGTACGTGTTCAGAAAAATGTTATCATGATTTAGAGTGTTGTAGGATATGTTATCAGTGAAAATACATGCTAATTACTAATAGTTTGGATTGTGTTCAAGATGATGCCTTGTCCCGTGCTTCTTTCACCTGAAATCTTGTGATGTGATTTTTTAAACTGATTACAGGTCAGTAGTTTCTGCCCATAAACAAGATCTGAGAGACCCCTTTGTGTCCCTCTTATAGCTCTGCCAGAAACCATGCAATGTAGGAGGAGGACCCCAGCACTCATATTTGGGGACTGACACCTATTTTTCTGCATCAGACATTTACTGAGTGGAAGAGAAGTGAAACAAACAAAGCGAAAATATGTTGGAAGAGAAAGATGGAAAAACCATAAAAGGAAGAAAGCAGGATCCTGCAAAAGTATGATAGAGACACATGGAGTGTCATCTGGTGAAATAAAAATGTATGATGTGGTTGATGTAGATTAAGATGTGAAGTGGAAAGAAAGGTGAAGTATAGATGTGCTAGGGAATAAGAGATGGGGAGGCAGAAGCAGATAAGGGAGAGAGAGAGGTAGAGAGAGAGGTGGGATGCAGAGAGGTCTATTTGAAAGAGAGAGGTGAGGTAGACAGACATTTGGTAGAAAGGGTTGTGATATAATATGAGTGGTAGATACTTAGAGATATATAGATCAGTGAGGTTAGAGGAAAAGAAAAGGGGTGAAGTAGAAGTACTGGGGTCAAGTAAGGGAGATGAGACATACAATTTGGTGAATCCTAGAAAAAGAGGTATACAGTAATAAAATTGATGACATAGATGTAGTCAGAGAGAGAGGTAGATAGATATAGGCAGGGATTTAGTGACTGACGGTGTAGAGATAAACCAGGCACCAAAAAAAGAGAACAGGAAATAGTAAAATGTGAAGTACAAAGAGAAGGGAAATGCAGAGAGAGATTCAAGGTAGAGATAGACAGAAAGTAGATAGATTGGTGAAGAAGGGTGACTGCAGATGGTTAGAGTTGATACAGTAGGAGATGAGTGAGGAGGGAAAGAAAGGTAGACAGAAAGATGGTGAGACATGGATTAAAACAGAGGCACATTCAGAGAGATGGAGAGAGAGATTTTTTAAAGTCAGTGGTGAGAATAAAGAGAGTGAACGATATCAGAATGGATCTTAGATGGTAAGGGCCTTTTGATATTGTGTATGTAGCTCATTCCTTAATGCGTCTTATGTTGTTTTCTTGCTCTTGAAGGCTGAAGAGCGAGGAAGATAGCCCAGCTATAGTGAGGTGAGGTGGTAAGCTTGAATGCCCTTACTGCTGAGAATGGCATAAGTACCACAAGCATCACCCAACATTATTAAGAGCATTATTGGAAATTCAGGTACTGTCCCATTAATGTATCACCAATATGTTTAGAAGTGCCCTTGCTGTCCTATTACAAGTCCCTGTAAAGTGGCAACCAGTGGCACCTCCTTAGAAGTGAAAGTACTCATTGAAAATATTTATATTTTATATTTTGTAAACTATCTAGTGTGCTGCAAAGTTTCGGAAGGGCATGCTTAGCTTTTTTTAGTGTTGAACTCTGGCGCATAAGCAGCAGTGACTTTAGGGGGCTTGCCAACAGTACCATGAAGGCTCCAAGGATCCTTTGGCTATCTTACTAGTGATGTGCTCCTGTAAGAGTGCTCAATGAGTTGTGACTGCTTAAGACATCTGCTGTGACCTGCAGATGAAGTGTTCTAATAAAGGCAGTACTAAAGCATCATTTTGAAGTAGAACTGTTGAGTACTTTTCAATTGGGTAAAAGTGACACTACTACAGACAGTGTTTACAAAAATGCAAAGAGAAGTGTTTTATGAAAGCACTTGGCTCTCCTCTACAAATACACACTAGAGACAAACAGGTAATCATATCAAGTCTAGTCCCATCAGCAGATCTTGCATCACCAAACATTGAACCTGACCAGTTGCACACCCTGTTAGAAATGGAGGTCTCTAGTTGCCAATGATTTGCACTTTTGTCTAAATAGTAACTCTTCCTTCTATTCAAGATAAGTGGGATACACTACTGAGTAGGTCCTGCTCACCCCCTTGGTAGCTTGGCACAAGCAGTCAGGCCTATCTCAGAGACAGTGTGTAAAGCATTTGCACATACCTAACAGTGATACAGCGAAAACACTACAAAAGAACACCAGAGCAGTTTTAGAAAAATTACAAATATTTATCTGTGCAAACAAGACTAAAACGATAAAAGACCAACATACTGTTATCAAAAATATGCACTTTCCAAGAATAACTTTAAAATGAAGTTCCTTGAAGCCGGTAGCTCCATCAGGGGCTACTGCAGTGGTGAAAAAAACAGAATCCAACAGTTCCGGCTGACTGCTTCGGTGCGCACCAACGTTAGTGTCAGCAGACTTGTAAACAATACCTTTGTTTTCAGCCGACCGCATCGGTGCGGGCCGATCGTGGCAACTGTTGCGGTTGAGGAGTGCAGCATAGCGGTGCAGCGTGAGCTGCCCTCAAGTTGCGATGCAGGCAATGGCTCGGTGATGGTCACCCAGGCTCGTCAGTGAGACCAGGACTGCGGTGCGGAGTGAGGCGCTGCTCGTTGCAGTGCGGACAAGTCACAGTGCAAGCGGCAGTGCCGGTTGAAGGGAGCTGGCGACGGTTGGCCGAGACTGTGATGTGGGATGGAGCGGGGTTTGAGTGACTTATGAGCTGTGCCCCGCAACCACAGTGCCGTCCCAGGGGTCGAGATCAGTGTGCAGCGACATAGTCGTGGGACCAGGGCAACGGAGTGAAGCGAGGCGGTGCGGAGTGCGGTACCCACAGGTCATGGTGCAAGCAGCGACTCAGTAGAGGAGGTGGCTGTCATTGTCAGTGAGACCAGAATTTCCTCTGTTAGTACGGTGGTACCTTCTGCAGTGCCTTCAGGACATGGAGCCTGCTGGGGTGGTGGTGAAGGTGTTGGCTGCTTTCCCCTTCCGTGACAAATGACACCCACTGTTCCGGAGGCGGATCCCAGAGGTAAGTGAAGTCTTTGCTGTCCCTGAGACTTCGTGAAAAAGAGAAAAGCTCTTTTTCAAGCCCTTGAGATACAAAGTGACAAGTGAAGAAAGTTCAGTCCAGCCTTTCACTGCCCAAGGCACAAGCAGCAACTGCAGACTAACTCAGTAAAGCAAGAACACAGCAAAGGGGCAGTACTCCTCCTCTCAGCTCTTCCAGCTCTTCTTCTTGGCAGGCTCCTTGACCCAAGCGAAGTTCTAAAGTTCTGGGGTCTGGGCCCCAATATTTATACTGAGTTTCTCTTTGTTTTCTGAAGCAGAGCGTGCCTGTGCTCAGTCCAAACCAGTTTGGTCCTCTGTGTCTCAGCTTTCCCGGCAGATGGTGTAGACAGCATTGTCCAAGGCACACCAGGCTCATTCAGGTGCAAGGAAATCTCTTCCCAGTACTCTAAATGCAGCCCAGGTCTATTCAGCCGAGCCCTGACTCATCAAGGAAAGGCAGGACACATCTCAAACCCCCTCCCCCCCCCACCGGCTGTCAGAAGAGAATGCACATCACCAGCCCCTGTCATTCTAGAGCCAGACAGTTAATCCACAACCCAGCAGAGGTACATAGGATGGCTAAGCAAGAGAATACCTACATTCTAAAAGTGTTTTTTTCAAACATGGACCATAAAATCATCTTTACTAAAAGATGCATTTCTACATTCTGAGTTTGGTCATTCTAAACTCCATTCCTCTATCTTGTCCCAATGGGAAGTTATACTTGTATTATGATACAAAGTATCTCCCATTCTATCCTGTGGGAGAGATAGCCTTTCCATAGTGGAAAAACGAAATACACTGTATTTCACCATCAGGACATGTCACACATACCAGGACATTTCCTACCTTTCACATACATTGCACCCTGTCCACAGGGGTACCTTGGGCCTACCTTATGGGTGACTCACATGAAATAAAAGGGAAGGTTAGGGCCTGGCAAGTGAGTGCACATGCCAAGTCAATATGGCAGTCACAACTGCACAGAGACACTGCGGTGGCAGGTCTGAGAACCCTTTGAAGGCATGCCTGTGTGAGTGGCACAATCAGTGCAGCAGGCCCACTAGCAGCATTTGATTTACAGGCCCTGGACACACACATTGCACTATACTAGAGACTTCGTAGTAAATCAAATAATCCAAACATGAAAACACTAATCTATTTACATAATTTACCTGGAGAGTATATGCACTTTAGCACTGAATAGCAGTGGTAACGTGCCCAGACTCCTAAAACCATAAAACAGGGTCAAAAACAGGAGACCAAAAAGCAAAATGTCTGGGGGTAAACCTGTTGACAAAGCCAAGTCTAACACACCCACAGGAAACACAGTGAGTGAGACACATGGCCTCACTACTCTCTCATATTTCTCACTCTCCCTCTTTTATGCACATGCAGACACACAACTCTATTTCACTACTTCTCATCCTTCGTGTTCACTTTTTCACTGTTTCTTCTTGATCTCTCTCGCACTCACTTATGGTACTCCCTCTGTAGCTTTCTCTCACCCGTTCCTTTACCACAATTAAACTCTTTACACTTAGCACTTTCTTTCTAATCTTCACTTTTCATGTCTTTCTGTGCTTCTTAATCTTTTCATGGCCCTGTCTCTGTATTTTCCTCCCTCCTATCCCACACCTTACCAGGCTCTCCTCTACCCTTTCTCCGCCCCACTCTCTCATTAAATTCTCTCTCCTAGTTTTCTCTCCTTGCCTCCTCCGCAGGTACTCCTGAGGTCCGTGTGCTTGTAGGGACCACGCTGCTGCAGGATATGTTCAGAGAGTCTGATGGGGCAGGGACAAGGGCAACATAAAGCCGGTGGTCGGCAAGGAGTTGAAATTATGAAATGGTCCACCACACCTGCGCTCCAGGGAGGCTGCTCAGTTTCCCAACCTGTGCCTATCATGTGCTGGCCAAGCAGGAAAGGGGTCAGATGAATGGCACTGCCGGCCCTATAGAGTGGGGAATGGAGTGAAAATTGCTCTTCTCAGCTGGGCTTCAGCGATGCTGCCTGTACTCATTCTCCTCTCTTTGCTGGACTCAATCTGCCCACATAATCCCCAAGCCAGCCCCATATGCTAATGGACCTGCCTAGCAAGGGAACGGGTGAAGAAGCTTCCAGCCCCAGCTAAGAGGTTGAAAGATTCCATCTGTTCCTGTTGAAAGCTTTGCTAGAGCATGATTATGCCCCACAGAGCCACTGTCAATGCCAGACAATACTGCTTCCCGCAAATGCTTTTAAAACAAGACCCACTGGATGAAATAAAATCAGTCCACAAATGGGTCTATCCGGTCTATCGCCCATTGGCCGAATAGTCAGTTTACCACTCTGACCCTGCTGAGACCTGTTTGACACCAAGGGATTAGGTCAAGCTTTCCTACCTAGGTTTTGAGATCTTTCAATAGTAGTCACGCTTATAGCTTTGTTTCAATTTCCATCAGGGCAATCATTCTGTCAGATGCGTTCATAAGATTTTTGCTTACAATGGGCAAAGGACTGATCCCTGCCAAGAAAAGTAGATTGAGCTGGTGAAGCAGCAAGCTCTCTAGACCAGATGAAGCCAGTTTGTCTGATCCTCAATATTCAACTTCTACAGTTTTGCTGAAAGGTTGTTAGGACCTGCAGCCCCATCTGCTCTAGCCTTTGTGATTGCTACGGCCACTGTAGGTCTCGAGCGCTAGGGTAGTAAGAAGAGGGCCACTTCTTTTTGAGTGCAGATGACAATTAATTGCTAATGTGTTCACGCATTTGGACGGTGTGGGAAAGGGACATGTGATTCTTAAGTCGCTGCTGGTACACTATTGCCTGGTTTAATTGCTTTAGCTGAATGCATGGAGTTTATATGAGCCAACACATTTCTGAAATCGTGTCTTCTGCAAATATAATGAAGAGCGAGCCATTCTTTGTCCTTTTTAAAGTGTTTTGCTTCCCACAGTTGTTTTTTATAATCATCTGTCAGGTCGTCATCTTTATTGCTTAGTCAATAAAAACCGTAACGACCATTTGAAAATGTGCAATGAAATACTATAGTAATTATAAAGTTGCCTTGCCAAAAGAACAAAGATAAATATAGCTTGATAATAAGATTAAAAATGTATGTTTTCAAATGCGGTGATAAAATTCATTACAATGTTTAGCCTCTGTTCCACTAATATTCATTGAAGAAAAAACATCAATTTTGTGAAATGTAACACACCTAGAGCTCTCGATAGGAAAGTGCTATAGTGCTTGTAAGAGACTTTCTAAAAACAGCATTGGTTTTCCGTCTGAAAGGTACTAATAAATGTATTATCAAAAGCATTATTGAAATACAGGGAGTTACTAAAAGCGATGCCTAAAATATTAAGGAATGGTCCAAATTGTAAAATTACCTTGTCAAAGGAACAGTGTTCAATATAATTTTGATAAAAGCATTCGAAATGTATGTTTTCAGCTGCGTTGATTAAACTCATTACAATGCTAAGCCTCTGTTCCACTGATATTCAGATGAGAAACAACCTCAAATTTGGGACATGAAAAAGGTGCTAAACAGAAAAAAATTAATATCAAAAGAGTTGCTTATATCCAGAGCGTTACTAAAAGCCATTAAAGTATTACGAAATGGACCAACACCGCAGTTATGCCCTTTCAAGATCCGCTAGACCTATTTCAGCAGGGTCGTTTAAAAGTTTGGGGCAGAATTACAATCCCCTTGCGCTGCCAGTACATCACTTTTTGTGACGCACTGGCAGAGCATTTCTCTGCCCCATAAAGGACAGGAAAAGTCACCCTGCGTAGCTTTTTCTATTCTTGTAAATACAGCCCCTTTACACGCGGCACTTTCCGTGAATGGGGCCTTCCATGGGTGTTGCTGTGCGTGTTCCCACGCAACAACCACGGAACCAGACACATTACCAGATTTATGAGGAATCGTAAACCTGGAAATGCATCAGTAGTGAGGCGCAATGAGGAGAAATGTTTTCTTTTCTCCTAGTTTTTTTCAGTGCGTGCTCTTTCAATGCGTGCTGCACTCTACAGCACACTTTCAAAGAGGAAAATGCCTGTAGTGATTGTTTTCGTGTAGGAAGGTGCCCCTTCCTGCACAAAAAAACCCTTCCCATTACACAGGCATCCTTGCACCATGGTGCAAGGGTGCCTGCGCCGGTGCATGGCAGCTGTTTGTGTGCGAGCACAGGGGAGAGCACAGGAACGTGACATAACATTGTAAATATGTTGCATTCCCGTGCTCTGAAAGTGCCGCAGGGTGGGGCAGCCAAGGTACTTGCGGTGCTGCGCTGCGGCACTTTCTTGTAAATCTGCCTCTCTGTCTTTTAGCTTTCGACCTTAGGCTAGGTGGGCTGGGGGTGGTGTTTACAATTTCTATTCACATCGCAGCTAGCAGCCGCACTGGTGCTTGCTTTTTTTTGTCAGTGATCTGTTCCTAAACCATTGCCCTTTTAGTTATGCTAAAAACAACCCGACCACTCAGATCACATAGGACTAAGATTATGTATTTCTGTGGACACAACCATTTAGGGTTTGGTTTTTCCCATCAGTGTGAATGATCAATCCCATTGAAGTAAAGTAATGAGTTATCAGTTTTGGGCTTTCTTTTGACTGGGCATGCTTTGCCGGTGAAGTAGGACCCTGATTTCATCTACAAATTTCCCATATCTTGACAATATAGAAGGAGCAGAGTGTGTAAAGCAGAGCGTCGATGCTCCCTGGCACATGAGTACCCATTGGTCTAGAAAAATTGATTTAAAAATGTAAATTCTAGATGTGTCTAATTTAGGTCAGCAACACAGTAAGTGCAACGACAATTCATATCTGTAACTGCACAGCATACATTCCCCAGATCCTCCTAGGTTGAAGGCTCTCATTAGTAATCCTAAAAGCCACATGTACACAGTCTTCCTATGGGGCTGTCTGTTTGTAGCTTTCAGGAGATAGGGTTGTGACTTCCCAGCAAGTAAGAGGTGCTTAGGGGCTGTACAGACACGCAGTTTTTTCATAGCCTCAAATACTGGTCCCTTTAAATCAATTGTCTTTTTATTGTTTTTTTCTAGTCCGTGTGGGGTATTTCCACGTTCTTTAAAGCTGTTTCGTTTATATGGAGAGGCACAGTGGTGCTCTACAAATAATGATGCCACGGACTATCCGGGGTCTTGAAGATGAATTTCAAATGAGCCTTTAGTGAGATATCTAAGACCTTCATAATCATAATGTAATACTATTAGACGGCAGCTTTACCAACTCACCACTGATTAACCAAGCCAAATTCCAACCTTAATCTTGACCGTCGAATGTAAAATGGCAGCTAGAAATGTTCCTATGAGCAGTACAATGAATGTACCTCAAGATTAATGCTAAGACTCCTAAATAAGCTTGGTGCCTATACTTCAGGGCAGGGAGAGGTGTAGCATTCATGACCCTACTTATGGGGGCCACTGAAGCACTGCTAAGTATCGAATTCAGTTGGATGATACCATAGGCAGCTTCTTTCTTTTTCAAAGGTTTTACATGTGTTGTGGGATTAGTATTATCTGCAATTAAACTCCTTGGTGTGGTCCATTATCACAATGTCATTTGCATATTGGATGATGTGGAGTTTTGTGGACCCAAGCTTGGGGGGCAATAAGCAACCGACCTCCATGAACTTCCATAGGCCATATATTAATTAAAAATTAGCGGATCAAGACCAAACTCCAGCTTTAACCCACAGGTGGTGTTTATTTTGGGTGTGACGGTGCTGACTCCCTGTTTTCACATGGACTCATGTCCCCATATACAATGACATTATAGCTCTTAGCAACTTTGGTGGGATGCCCCTAGCTTCAAGTTTCCTACATAAGGTCGCCTTGTCAACTCAGTAAACTAAAGTACTGTAATCAATAAAACAGCAAAAAATGGTAACTGATTTCTTTGTGTCACTCGTGTCTCAGACAGGAGAGGGCTGTTATATTACCCACAGTAGATACAAATCTCTCATGCTCTACGAACCATGCCTATACTGGATTAAGTAGAGTGCAAGCATGTGCTTTAGTCTACAGATCCAAAAGTGCAATTAGATGGTAGTTTGATGCTTTGGTCTGGTACCCTTTATTATATATCAGGCACAGGATCGACCCCCTCCATGCGCCCTGTACTGTTGCTGCCAGAAAGACGTGATTGAAGAGAAGAGTTTACAACCTGGACCAGGCTTCAGCGGTACATTTAAAAATGCTCACTGGGAGGCCATTCGGGCCAGATGCTCCATATTTTTTTATATCCCTAATTGTGTTCATGACCATGTCAGCAGTTCTTATTTCAGACGTTGGAGCTTGGTTAAAATTAACCCTGGGCAAAGCACTACGTTACGCTCGCGTAGTTTGCAAAGTTTGCGCAACTTCGCACTACGCAAACTGCACATAGCACAATGCGAACATGCGTAGGGTAGCGCAGCGTACTGCAGCGGACATTTTTTGCTTTCTCGTGGTCGTCAACGTCAAGTTGGCGACCGCCAGCAAGCGAAATGGCATCCTCGCGAGACTTTTTCCTTGCTCCCGATCGGCAACTTGATTTTGCTGATCGTGAACAAGGAAAATAAACCTCCTGGCGAGATTCTCAATGAGGGGAGGTCAGGTTTCTCATTGCGAGTGGTCGCGCAGGCTCGCGACCGCTCGCGATGAGAAACTACCAGTTCGCGTTGAGAAAGCTGCAGCTCGATTAAA
Source organism: Lissotriton helveticus (assembly GCF_964261635.1). Classification (NCBI taxonomy): domain Eukaryota; kingdom Metazoa; phylum Chordata; class Amphibia; order Caudata; family Salamandridae; genus Lissotriton; species Lissotriton helveticus. The sequence continues at coordinate 411,937,202 of NC_136065.1, forward strand.
AATCTACTCGAGCGGCAGACAAGTACAGCTCGCACTGTGCAAGATGCCATTTTCAATGATTGCACAGTGCCGGATGCTTGTCCGCACTGTGCAATCATTGAAACCGACATCTTGGACAGTGCGAACATGCTACTGCGCAGTTTGCGTAGTGCTACGCATAGCTCGCGTAGTACGAAGTGCATTCCGCGTAGCTATGCGTAGCGCTACTTTGCGAACTACGCCCACCCCTAGTTAAAATCTGCTGCTGCTGACAGTGCTGTGTGATGGGGCTCAAGGGACTGGTCTGTATATCATTCCTTCACATACCCTGCTTTGCGATTTTACTATTTTTTTGTTTGTTGATATGATTCCAGAAACTGCCCGTTTTTTTCTTTAAACATTAAGACAATGTTAGACCATTCCCTTTGATGCCAAGCTGCTTTTGTGCAGCAATCAGACCCTCTTAACCGCTGTGGTGCACCTTACTGTGGGATTTTGTTTATGTACTCACTGGCCCTTACAGAAGGATTTTCCAGAGGAAACAATAATTTTGTTATGGTGAATTTGTGGACTCCCTTGCCTGCTGTTCCTTGAACAAATATTTAATGTTGTGACCTAACAAGAAGGCTCTTAGATCTTCTGTAAGACTGTCCCGTGCCTGATGCATGGGTAGTGGCTGCGTATATATTTCCTCATCATCCTGCTTTCCTAGCCATGTAGTGACCATTGAGTAGTGCTGCTTTATTCTTCTCACAAGGTTAACTGGTTCAGCTCTGGTCGAAGAGCCCAAAAATGTTCATCCTTTCCACCAGGGATGATGTTTGCTTCAAAGTAGATCGTAGTGAATTGTTGTCACTTTCTGGCCTGATGCTTAGCTCAGGGATTACAAGTTGGCCCACTAAAAGCTGTGACATGAAGATATAGAAATTCCTTTGCAGGTAGGGGGAAACAACTGGTGAATTCCTTGTGCTTTAAGCTGTTGCTTTGCGGAAGTCAATTTGTAAGTAGCCAGGAGGTCTTGTCATTTTTCACTCTCTTTGGATAGGGCTATGGATTCACTTGTGTTTCCCAGTCAGGACATTAAAAGCAACAGCAGAATCTTATGGCTTGGAAAGTCCATAATGAGGTCTTCTAGCCTGTCGCATAGCTCAACAATAGTCAGCTTGGGATTTGTTGGTGCATTGAGATAGCAAATTAGGAGCAGCAAAGCTATTAGTTTATGACTGATTTCTATGCCTGTGATGGTGACTGCTTGCAGAGCTAAGAAAACTAAGATTAATTGGAGCAGCCTCTAACTTTCTTGTGTGTTTATTGAAAATAGACAGGCCTCCTGAATAGTGGCCAAAGAGGCTGAGTCGTGACGCCAGCTTAAAGATTTCATAATATCCAACCAATATCATCAGGAACAGCGCCCAAGTCTCTTGAAGGCACAAAATGTCTGCTCTTCTCCAAGTAGGCTAATGATTGCTTGCTTGCCCTGATGCTATTAAGACCAACGCCGTTCCATGATGTTATTGTCATTGATCAGAATTTAACTATGAGAATGGCTGTCAGTGGACTGTGGTGGGGACTCAGATCTGTCCTTTAACATTTGTGCTGGCCACCGCCACTCGTGGCTCCCATTAGGTATTCTGTCACAATGCACCTTCCTCCGATTTTGGGAGCACGTTATTAATAAGGGGTTGCTTTGTTGTCTAATACTGAAGCTGAATCATGATTACCTCGTGTCGTACCCCTCAGGATACTCATGGTTGTTTAATATGTGTCTTTTGGCAGAAGAGCATATGGGTATTTCAGTGGCAGTGGCTTTAAAAGTTCATTCCTCCAACCTCTTTTTTCTACCAGGACGGTATCCTCCCTCTTCCAGGCTGTGATGGTAGCTTCTGTGCTTGAACTTGAGGTCTAGGAATTTAACCTTGCCCATGATAAGGCTCATTAATGCCCTCTGCTGTCAGATGGAAGGGCGGAAGCGACTGGGTTTGGTGGCTTCCCCCTTTTCTCCTGACTCTTTCAGTGGCTATTTGTTGGACTGAAATCAGGGGGGTCCGACTGAGTGCCCGTATCTACAACAAGTCTCCTAGAGACTGATGGAGGCACTGGAAAGTTCACACAAGCTCCTGTGGGGGCTGGGTTAGACCATGGCCCCCTTACTTCTTGCCCTTTTTGATTCCTGTTTATTGGAGCTGGCTCCGATGTGTTTGATGTGTCCAACTGCATGCTTGTTCCGGTGGTACATTTCTCAGTAGAACTGTTTAGGGAGTTCCGTTGAGTTGGGCAGTATCCTGTGTAGCCAGATTATTTGACTTTCATTGTGGGGACGAATATCGGAAAAAGCTTCACATGACTTGGCCCCACATTGGCCAAAGATGTAGTGGGAAACCCTAGAATCAAAGATCTCCTTTTTTAAATATGTTGTTTTTTTGTCTTTTCGTCAGTCTCTGTTTTGCTCTCCTTAATAGAATAGAAACAGTGGAAGGTACTGTTGGGGCCAGACTAACAGGAACCTCATGTGATTCGATATTTGCAGATGGATCAATGTTGGTTGAATTCAGGATAAGCACTTCCTCAGCTGGATAACTAGAAATTACCGAAGGATTGTTTTTCATACCCACCGGAACTGTTGGATCAGCAATACCTGTTGGTCATTTGAGAAAACTGCATAGCCCTTTAATGTTAGGCTTTACTTTGTGGTTGCATGTTCTGTCCCTTGCTGCTTTACCCTTTGCACCTCTCACTTGGGTGTTTGGTGTCTCTGGCAGGGTGCTTAATTGATCTATTATGGGGGAACGAGGGCATAGTTCTCCCCCATTACCCTTAATTTTCCCTCCAAGATGTTTAGTATTGCAGAAGAGTTTCCAGTGATTGTATTAGGTCCATCTGATGCTCCATTTTCTTTGTTTGCCAGAGCAATATCCTGGCAATTGTGGTCTGCGAGGGACTAATGGAGCTAGTTAAGCATTTCTGTAGGATTGAAAGGCTTCCAGAATGTCAGTTTTGTGGCTGTAGGTTAATTTTATCCTGGCAGGCTTTTGGACGTTGGATATATTAATGGCAATTAAGTGTGTAGTGACTGCACTCCATGTTACTGCATGATCTCTGCCTTCAACTAAGCGCTGCTTAACCAGGTGATGTGTGTCCAAAGAAAGCTCCACGCTGTGGTACCATTCTGATGTGAAACTCCTCGCTGCTATTGCCTCTATATTGCTCCTGTCCCACTTTTACCTATATCCTCCTAGCAAACCAGTTTATTCTCTTATATTTCGGAGTTTGTTTGATGAGATAAGTCAATGCCCAAAACCGCGCTCAATCAATCAATCAATCAGTGAACTTGTAGAGCGCACTACTCACCGTGAGGGTCTCAAGGCGCTGAGGGGAGGAGGTGCTGCTACTGCTCGAAGAGCTAGGTCTTGAGGAGTCTTCTGAAGGTGAGCAGGTCTTGGGTCTGCCGCAGATGGGTGGGGAGGGTGTTCCAGGTCTTGGCGGCGAGGATGGAGAAGGCTCTACCACCGGAGGTAGTTCATTGGATGCGCGGGACGGCGGCGAGGGAGACACTGACGGAGCAGAGCTGGCGGGCGGGGGTGTAGAAGCTGAGTCTGCTGTTCAGGTAGGCTGGTCCGGTGTTGTGAAGTGCCTTGTGTGTGTGGGTGAGGAGCTTTAAGGTGATCCTTTTGTTGACGGGGAGCCAGTGCAGGTCTCTTAGGTGGGGGGTGATGTGGCTGTGACAAAGGATGTTGAGGATCAGGCGGGGGGAGTCGTTTTGGATGCGTTGTAGCCGTCATAGGTGTTTGGCTGGAGTCTATTGCCGTAGTCCAGTCTGCTGCAACGAGGGCCTGGGTAACCGTTCTTCTGGCTTCGGTCGGGATCCACTTGTAGATACTGCGGAGCATGCGGAGGGAGTTGTAGCAGGAGGAGGAGATGGCGTTAACCTGCTTCCACATGGAGAGGGAGGAGTCGCGGATGAATCCTAGGTTGCGTGCGTGTTCCGTGGGTGTTGGTGCTGTTCTCAGTGAGGTCGGCCACCAGGAGACATCCCAGGCATAGGGGGTGGGGCTGAGGATGAGGACCTCCATTTTGTCTGAATTCAGTTTCAGAAGGCTGCTCCTCATCCACTCGGCGACGGCCTTCATTCGCTCGTGAAGGTTGGTTTTGGTGGTGTGCGGGCCCTTGGTGAGGGAGAGGATGAACTGGGTGTCGTCAGCATAGGAGATGATGTTCAGGTCGTACTTTCGAGCCACTTGTACGAGGGGGGCCATGTAGACGTTGAACAGGGTCGGGCAAAGGGATGAGCCCTGGGGTATGCCGCAGATGATGTCTGTGGCTTCGGATCGAAAGGGTGGGAGGCGGACTCTCTGGGTTCTGTCGGAGAGTAAGGACGTGGTCCAGTCCAGGGCCTTCACTTGGATTCTGGCTTCTTGGAGGCGTGTCCTTAGTGTGCGGTGGCAGACCGTGTCGAAGGCGGCTGACAGGTCCAGGAGGATGAGGGCTGATGTTTCGCCGCTGTCTAGTTGGCATCTGATGTCGTCTGTGGCGGCGATGAGGGCTGTCTCGGTGCTGTGGTTCTGTCTGAAACCGGACAGGGATGGGTCTAAGATGTTGTTGTCCTTGAGGTGGCGGGTCTGTTGCATGTTGGTGATTTTCTCAATGACCTTTGCCGGGAAAGGGAGCAGGGAGATGAGCCGGAAGTTCTTGAGGTCCTTGGGGTTTGCCCTGGGTTTCTTGAGGAGGGCGTTGATTTCAGCGTGCTTCCAGCTTTCTCGAAGGAGATGTTGATGACCTTCTGTAGTTGGGGTGCGATGGTTGTGTCTGCTTTGTTGAATATGTGGTGTGGGCAGGGGTCTGTTGGTGAGCCTGAGTGGATGGAGTTCATTACCTTGTTGGGTCTGGTCGTCGTTGACGTGGGACCAGGAGGTCAGCTGGTTGGTGCAGGTGGCGTTCGGGGTGGGGGCTGTCTTAGTCGGGGCGGTCGAGGTGTTGAAGCTGTCGTGGATGTCAGCGATCTTGCAATGGAAGAAAGTGGCCAGTCAGTCGCACATATCCTGCGAGGGTAGGATGTCGTTGGTGCTGGCGCTGGGGTTGGAGAGTTCCTTCACTATGCTGAATAGCTCTTTGCTGTCGTATGCGTTGTTGTCCAGGTGGGTTTTGAAGGAAGATCTCTTGGCTGTTCTGATGAGTTGGTGATGTCTGCGGGTGGCGTCATTGTGGGCTGCGTGGTTGTTCAGTGTGCGGTCGTGGAGCCATCTCTTCTCCAGTTTCCGGCATGTGCGTTTGGAGGTCTGGAGCTCTTCCGTGAACCAGGTGGCTTTCTTGCTGTAGTAGCTGCTGGAGGGTTTCTTGAGCGGGGCGAGAGTGTTCGATCCACTGTCTGAGGTTACGGGCAGCGGTGTCTGGTTCGGTGGGGTCGCTGGGTGGGTTCTGTTCAAGGGTGTGGGTCAGCTGATCTTCAGTGATTTTTCTCCAGCAGCGGCAAGGCAGCTGTTGGGTGCTGTGGTGCGTGGTTTGTTTCTTGAAGGTGAAGTGGATGCAGCGGTGGTCGGTCCAGTGGGATCAAGCGTGTGGCCAGCGGCGTGGGTGGGTCCGGTGATGAGTTGTCTGAGGCCGAGGTTGGCGAGGTTGTTGATTAGGGTGGCGGTGTTGGTGTCGTTGTTCTTGAGGTGGAAGTTCAGGTCCCCGAGGAGAATGTAGTCCGTAGAGACGAGTGCGTGGGTGCTGGCGAGGTTGGCGATGGTGTCACTGAATGGCACCAGGGGGGGTCTGTAGACGAGTGTTCCTCTGAGGGTGGTGTTGAGGTCGGTGTGGAACCGGAAGTGCAGGTGTTCAGCTGTGTTGAGGGTGTCATCTGCGTGGGTGTAGACCTGGAGGGTGGATTTGTGGACGATGGCTATGCCTCCTCCAATTCCATTTGCGCGATCCCTGCAGGTGATTTTGTAGCCGTCCAGGATGGCTATGGCGATGTCAGGTGCTCAGGTCTCAGTCAAGAAGGCAATGTCTTGGGCGGAAGTGTCAAGCAGGTCCCAGAGCTCGACGGCGTGTTTGCGTGCGGAGTGGGTGTTGAGGAGAATGCAGGGAAGGTGGTTGGGTGCGGTCCTTGGAGTTTTGGTGGTTCTGTCGCAGGTGAAGTTACAGGTGTGGCAGGACAAGGGTCCGTGGGTGCGTTTTGAGGCAGCCTGGAAACAGCAGTTGTCTCGGCCGGTGTTGAGAGCGTGGAGGATGTTGGTGTCGTATCGGAGTCTGGTGCTGTGCCGTACGCGGGGTCAAGGGGTTCTGGCGCGGTCCAGGTGCAGACAGGCGCAGACGGGCTTGCCTCTGGCATGCCAGCGGCCACCATTTAAGGCGGGGAGGGAGGGAGGAGCAGCTGGGAGGCAGGAGCGGGGTTACAAGGGGGCGGGGCCACAGGGGAGCAGCGGCAGGAAGCGGGAGCCGGGATACAGAAGGAAAAAAAGGGGTTTGAGGGGGGAGGCGGACAGGACGTAAGGGCAGTGGCAAAGCAGCAGAAAAGTCAACAGTGGGCACAATCAGAGGGGCAGAAACGAAAATACACAATAACACAGGCAGAGAAAACAGTGGAGCACAAACCAATGGGGCATATCGGTCGGCAGCAGGATCGAAGTCGCAGCTCAGTGGCAGCGTAGGGGGAAGTCAAAGGCACACCGGTAGAGCTGTGTGGCGTGAGGAGCGACCTGGCCCGCGCTCTGAGTTAAATGGTCACTTTCAAATCTTTCCAGAATATTGAACATCTTGAAGAGCATAAATAATTAGTCACAAAAGTTAAAGTCTAGTATTTAGGCTGAATTTGGTTATTATGGTAATATTAGCTGGTTTGTCTTCGTGAAATCTTCTGTTGAAGCAACAGACCTGTATAGAGTGAAGATGCTTTATAAATGTCCTGCACTAGCTAGAATCTTTTTGGCATGGAATAATGCAGAACGGAATTTCATGTATTGAGTCATGAAGTTCTGATATCTCACCATTTGAATTGTCTTGCGGAAGGTTAATTTTTTGGTCCTTTTTTAGCAATAATTAGGCAGTGACAAGGTAAATTTAACTTACTTATTCTGCTAAAATTCTTGGTGATGTTTGCTACTGAGATTTGGCCGTTGGTATAATGTAAAGATGTATTATTAAAAGTGAAGCTAGCCAGAATTTGAGTTTTCAAGAGGCGATTAACTTATAAAAAAGGCTGACTGGTCATGATGACAATGGAGTCTATATACAGTGCAGTGAATATTAAGGCTGCCTATTGGACACCCAGAGTTACCTACTTTAGTGCTGGTGAGTGAGTTGAGACAAATCTGTCAATTAATTCCTATACACACCAGGTTTCTAGGCAACAGAAAATGTTGTGGCCTTTGATAAGCTCAAACACTTTTGTTATATTCATTATCCTACGACGTCCTGCAACAATCCAGGAGCAAACATGGATGATTTGAAAAGAAGCTAGGTATGATGGTTGATGGTGGAGGTCACCCTTGCCCAATGATTAATGCTGAATAGCCTAGCAGGACACAGATCCAATGTTCCAATTAACTTGTATGGTCACATAGGATGTGGGTATACTGGTGTGGGTATATTGTATGTAACCATTTTAGTAGATTTTAAGAAAATGGCAGGGCTCGGCTTCAATGGTTGTGAAGATTCCCGTCTTAGCAGTAGGGGGGGGGAGGGGTAATTGTTGCTCGGCTGGATTTTCAATTCTTGTCCCCAATTTGTGATTGCATCACTGTTTTAGAAGATCAAATCTGCTATCCATTGTTTATGCCTCATGACAGGAGTTGATTCTAAGTGGCCATTCATTGTGAACGAGGAAAAGACAACATATTTGATGCCATCTGAGTTTATGAAACTTTGTTTTGGGAGGGCACCGAATAGGCAAAGCAAAAGCCTGTTGACATTTCCTTTTCAATGATAATTCAGATGAAAAATTATTTGACTGCCGTGTGCTCCATTAACATTGCAGCATTCTTTGAAAGATAATGTAATCTGCTGTGTGTTTCACTGTCCTTGCAAGGCGGCAAAATGTTTTGATTTTACTGTTATATAACCACAAATGTTAATATGACTGTACTTCATTGCGGTAAACTCTGACGGATCAGGCTGAAAGGCTGAGTTTGCTCCTTGATGGAACTCATTTTGAGTATCTGAGTTCCACTCTGGATGATAGTTCCACTGGGAGGTTAATTGACTGCCCTGCCAGTCGTAACCATTGCAGCATTCCGTGGGACATAATGTGTGCTGCTTGTGATGTGATTGGACTTGCGAGGCAGTAAATTGTTACATTGTTCTTTTATCTATCTGCTGGTATTAGGAGGATCATTCTTAAGTGTGATGGGATCTAAATGATCTTGCTGAGAGACTGTGCTTGCTCCTTGGCAGAACTTGGTTGTGCCCTGTGGAACGTCTCCAGATTTGTAAGTGTGATAGGTTTGGCTTTTTCTGACCAAAGTGATCATGTGGAATTTTGAGTGGTTGAGTTGTGCCTTAGGTTACAGTCTGTAGGAAAGCCTGAAGATTTCAGGGTCAAGAGAAATTGCCTCAATTTGATTATTGCAAGTACTTTCATAGTTTTTACATCCCTGGTTACTTATCTGCTGAGGTTTACAAACCTTAAGGATGACAGGGTCCAAAAGTGCACCATCTGTGCCTTTATGGCTTCTATTCTGATTTGGATGTAGTCTGCTGGCTCCAACATGGTCCCGAGGAGGGACCTGAAGGGTTTTTGGTCTTACAAGGAGTGTAATTAGCAGGTTGAATGCTCAAGATGTTATCTTTATGTGAGACTAATGATCTTCAGCACTTTCCTTCTTCTTCCCATGAGGCTTCAGAGCAGTGGCTGGTATTCGGCCCAATGTAATTTGAGGTCCTGTTTTGTTACCTCAGAGTATGATCTTTTTGTGCTTGCAGGGGCTTGTTTGTTTTGGATTATGGGTCAAAATGGCTTGCAAACATGGAGAAAACCCCTGGCGTTGACTATTATGGGTCATTATCTGAGTTATGAGGCCTGTGCTTGGCACTCATGCGTGATTGGTTTTATTAAATGTCACTTGTCTTAAATAATTAGTTATTTTGATGTCCTTCTTCAATTTGTTAAGTGTTTGAGATTTTTTGGGGGGTGAGGCCTGGGAGTAGTTTGCAGAGATTTGCTACGCGGAACACCTCGAAGTTACAAAAAAACCTGTGAAGTTCCGCGAGTGGCGGAGTGCAGTGCGAACTGCAGTTTGTGCTAGTATTCCTCCTGCTCGGGTAGACATTCTACCCAAGCAGCAGCTCGCGCTCGTGAACCTACCATTTGCGATTTGTCCAGAATGGCTGTCTTAGAATTTTCTTTTGGGTTCGCTGTCATTTGATCCTAGGTGATGATGGTAAAGTTGAACTTAATTGGGGGCTTTAGCATAGTAGAAATACTGGACATTCCCTCTGCTTTAATTTCATCCTTGCAAGTGACGGCACAGTTGCTGGTAGGATTCAATAAAGTGATTGCTCTGCATTCCTTGGGGTTGGGGATTCTACCTATTTCCCCCCAGGGAAGGGGTTCCAGTAATTTTCGTTGTGACATTCATCACTTGACTCCGTATGGTTTGGTGATTAGGCTTTGAGCAATTGCTTAAGGAAAAAGCAAAACTGAGCCGTCTCACTTGGGTTGTGGAGGGACTATGACAAGTTTCAGGTCATTGATCGGAATTTGTAGTAATTGGGGTACATTTTTAAGTTTCCCTAAGATAGGAGAATATAAGATCACAAAATGCAGAATTTAAGATTAAGAGCCAGATGGATGATGGTGGTGTATATTACTGCTACCTTATTGTCTAATTTAACAAGTACTGAGGTCATGGCTTGTAGAAGATCCATTTGGCCTTCCATGTTATGGGAATTATTTTTTAGACCTGTGATAATTAAGTCAATAGTTTTAAGAATGTCTTGTGGCTTGGTCAGTTAGCTCTCAGGAGTAGCTATAGGGAAGTAAACACTGTTGATTTGAGAGTCTAGCATAGCTTCAGGAAATCTCTTGAAAAGGTTGGAAAGCTGAGAGGTTTTTGGACAGCACAGGTTGTTTCTACTTTGACTGACTGCTGCAGGGAAACTGATTTCCAGTGTGATTTCCAGCCCAGTTTCTAGGCTATCAGGTGCCTTCTGAATGGGAGAGGAAGGACTGTCAACATGAAGGGAGTCAGTCTGCCAATCATTAAATGTGGATGTTTAGCAATTCAAGGTAAGGTATTTCTGATAACCCTGGGCGAAGCACTATGCAACGCTCACGTAGTTTGCGAAGTTTGCGCAACTTCACACTATCCGAGCTGCACGTAGCACAGTGCTAACATGCGTAGCGCAGTGCAGCGGTCATTTTTTGCTTGTTCGTGGTCCTCAACGTCATCTTCGCAACTGCGAGCAAGCAAAATGACATCTCAGCGAGACTCTCAACGCGGGGAGGTCAGGTTTCTCATTGTGAGTGGTCGTGCACGTTCACGACCGCTCGCGATGAGAAACTACCAGTTCGCGTTGAGAAAGTTGCCGCTCGAGTAAAAATCTACTCGAGCGGCAGAAAACTACAGCTCGCACTGTGCAAGATGCCGTTTTCAATGATTGCACAGTGCCGGATTCTTGTTCGCACTGTGCAATCATTGAAAACGCATCTTGCACAGTGCGAACATGCTACTACGCAGCTCGCGTAGTGCTACGTGAAGTTCATGTAGTGCGAAGTGCACTTTGCGTAGCTTCGCGTAGCGCTACTTCGCTACTTCGCGAACTACGCCCAGGGTTAATTTCTGATTGTGTAGAGCTACAAAAGAACTGCTGCCCAGCTTAGCAGTTAGCTTACTAACTGCAGCTTCATTTTTGCTATCTACTGGTGATGACCTTTGCCAAAAGAAGGGATGTAACCAGCACTGTATATGCAGTGCCTAAGATCGATGTTTTGAGGCACAAGAGGCACACAGCAAGCTAGCTGCAAGCTGCACTGAGGCTGCCTTCACCAGGGGACATTGCCAATGCCAGCTTGTGCATCCACTGTCCTTCTGAATGCTGCGTGGGCTTCCAAGACTCTGCACGTTTGAAGGTAAAGGAGGTTGAGTGCAAGGAGCACGAAGCGCAGGAGTTACAAGCTCTTCCTCTGGGGTACGAACACACCTGGCTGTTTTCCTCAGTGGGGGTCAGATGTACTAGTCTAACACATAGCTAACAAACACTAGGGAAAGTGCGTACTTGGATGGAGCATGGCTAATTTTACTATTCTAGCTCTGGTCTAACAAACACAGGGGAACATGCAGACATTGGTGAGTAATTTACTATTCAAACTGTAGACTAATATTGTGGAAAGTGCATATAATGGAAAGGGGTTGTATTGCTTTATGACTCCAGTCTAACAGACATTTGGGAAAAAACATACTTTTAGGATGGGGTTTGATTTATTATTATAAAGCATGTTCCCGGAGAGCAGAGGCTGTGTTGACAACACCAACACCCTTTTGCTGCCTCTAGGGGCCAGATGTATAAACAATAGTAATAGCGATTACCAAATAGTTTTTGCAAAGCACTATTTGGTAATCGTTAATGTTAAAGGGATTATTTAGGCATTATTAATAAAACAGTGATTTGTAGTGGGTCCCAAAAAGGCCTACCTCATGAATATTAAAGAGGAGGGTGACAATATCTGGCCCACTATGATTTGCTTCCATCACTGGGATGATGGCCTGCTGGGGTCAACAGGCCACCATGTGTGTGATTGCTTTTAAATAAAGTGATCATTTCTTTAATACAGTCCATTTTTCTTAAAGAAAAATGCGTTGCATTTAAAAATAACAAATGGAAAGTTTCTTTTTTATTTTTTAAGAGTAAACAGTGATCTGTGGGACCATTGCCTGCTCTTAAATAATATTTATTCAACCATTCTCAAAGACGAAGGTGTCCTAAGGGGACCGCTTTCCATCTGTGAATGGGTTACCACCACCTTTGAGTTGGTGGTAAAGTGTGAATGTTTTGCGACCATATTTCGGTCAAAAAACATTTGTACATACCAATGCAAATCGGTATTTGGAAGGGATACCCCACACATGACCCTTCCAACTACTGATTTGCAAACAAGTTACCAAATCGCAGTTTGTGCTTTGTACATTGGAAAATAAATTTTTGCACTTGCAAACAGCCTGGCTCAAAAAGTTAAATATGTTTATATTTTTGTGAAAATACTGCATATTTAATTGCAAAATATTGTATTACTCTATTTTGAATTTAAAAACTAATGCAATATTCGTTTTTTTCAATATCTGTAAATTAGTTGCAATTAATAACATACATCACTTTTAATAATTATTAATGCATAACAATATTTGTATGTATGTGGAAATTTATTTTTTAAACTTCAGAAAAATAATTTCACTTTAATATATTCCCTTAATTTTTTTATTTTTTTTAATATTAAGTTAATTGCGCTGTAGCAGTGGTCATTTTGTTACTTGTTTGAAGTAAATATATCAGATGAATTTACATTAAGGTTTAACATAAAACATTTTGAATGTTTATTTTTGAGTTAATTAAACTTTTTTTCCCCAGTACTTGACCATACTGTTTTATTTTAATTCCCTACTTTCATTATGTTCTATGGTCGGGTACATTTTGGTAATTGATATTTTTGAACTTCGCATTATTTGTATGTAACATTGATGCTTTGGTTCTCAATATTTTGACAACAATATTTATGTATCACAATAATATTGTGATCAATATTCTGTCACACCATACTACAATGCTGAGCTCGGAAAAGCATTACTGCATCATATTTCTATGGTCGTCAAGGAGTAGGCAATTGACACATGAGCGTTTGTCATGTTAGTCTCCAGTACGACTGTCTCCTCAGTTTGAATGTTCAGCAACAAAGACAGTGTAATTTCTGAAGCAGACCTTTGCCAGCATACCTCTCAGTTTCCTTTGTGATGTCATAATTGACAGAGTTGATTAAAGGAAATCAACTCATATAAATGTTCATTCTTGAATACCCATTATTAAGGTGTATGGTATTAGATTTCTGCCTTTATAGATAGTACCATATGTGTTTGTAAATATTTCTAGTTCACTGACATTTGAATGCATTATGCACGTTTGATTATATATAACACCTGCAATTTTTGGCAGGTCTGGATTTAACAGCTAAACAGCTATTTCAATATACTAGTGTACGCGTATTCAATCTGAAATATGTCCTGCAGAGCAAATCAATAATTGCTGAAGATGCAACATGCTGCAAAATACAGAATTAACATTCGCACAGCATTTTGGCATATAACTGTGATGAATGGCATGTCACAACACTGCTGCAAGCTAAGATATCATGGCTTATGTTCATGGTTTCATCAGGAAAATGAACCTAAGCTGTGGCATATGGTAGTTTAAATATGTTCTGAGCACAGAGCAACCAAGTGATAAGGACAATATGTTGTTTTATTGTATGATTGGTGCGTAAGGAACGTTTACAGGGATGTTATAGTTTGGCTCAGGTTTTACTCATACAACACCAGTGAAACTCAGCCATTAGACTTAGGAAGCTAACTATACCTCGCACCCCCTGCAATGCACTGCTTATGATCTCACATATTACATTACTCATTACGTGGTCAGTGACATCACTGATGACATCACTGATGATATCTTAATGACATCCAATGACTGTGAGTGTTTTAAAAAGTGTATGTGTTAAATATATATACCAAGGTGTATTGGTAAATCAGTGGGTGTATGAGTGCCTGTTTGGATGATTCAGTGGGTGTGTGACTTACTGTGTACATGAGTGATTAGGTGTGTCAGTAAATGTATGGGTGAGTGACTGCTTTGTGAATGTGTGTGTGTCTGTCAGTTGGTGTCTAAGTGACTGTATGGGTATGTGAGTTTCTGTATGGGTGAGTGATTGGTTTTCTGAGTACCTCTATGGGTGTCTGAGTGTCTATGTGGGTGGGTGTGGGGGGTGTGACTGCGTGTATGGATGAGTGAGTGGGTGAGTCAGTGGCTGTATGGGTTAGTACATGTCTGAGGAGCTGAATGGGTGAGTGAGTGTGTGTACAGTTGTATCAGTGAATGAGTGCTTGTGTCAGTGGTATATGAGTGAGTAACTGGGTATGTGAAAGGCAATATAGGTGAGTGATGGGGTATGTAAATGACTAGAGGTGAGTGAATGTGAAAGTGTCTGTATGGGTAAGTGTGTGCTTGTGTCAATGACTGTATAGGCGAGTATCGGTATGACTGAGTGGGTGTGTGTATGTACCTGAATGGGTAAATAAGTGGCTGTGTGATTGTATCGGTGAGTGAGTAGCTCAATGGGTGACAGCCTTTGACATATCCACTCATAAACGCGTACAGCTACTCCCTGTACTTAAAAAAAATATATGTGCCCCGGGGAGGTGGCAGTCCCCAGGGCTGCAGTGGGGCCATGTGTCCCCCTGCATTGGACTGAATAAGCCCCGGGGTGGTGGCAGTCCACAATCATTACTTCAATAATGCCAAGGACCTGTTTACTTCCTCTGATTTTTTTATTGAAGTCTTGTCCGCATGTATGTGTGTATATATAAATATATATATATATATATATATATATAAATATATATATATATATGTATATATATAGGAACACCTCCTTTCGTGAAAAGAGAGGAGCCACTGCGGGGGATCAGGTCCGAGGAAACTTTATTAAAACAAACTCGGCAAATGCATTTCGGCAAATCCTGCCTTCTTCAGTGCCCGATGAGTATTACCAGGAGGCAGGTCCCTTCTCCCTTTAATTAGTCCTCCTTACCACTGATTGGTTCCACCTTCGCACCGTAGTCTCTAGTGAGTAGGTGTGTCTTTGTGTAGATGGCCCACCGTGTTGCAACGGACCACAATTCCCAGAATGCCCCGGGATGGTACTGGGCTAAGCTGGAAACCGGTGTAAATCAGGTAAGGCATCCGGACATTCGGGAGATTAAAAACACTGCCACTGTCCTGAAAAATGTTCAATAAAGGCCTCCTTGGGTCCCCACACCGCATACACCATGCCACTAGGAGTCAATTGCACGAGGGTCCGTATGACAGTGCACCAGACCCAGTGTGAGGAAAGGTTTCCTCAGCCTCGCGTTTCTTTCTTACCGGACAACAGGTGGGCTCCAGCCATCCGATAACTCGGAATCAAACAAAGGAGCAGCCGCAGCCGCAACCGCCCACGCCAGTGAAGAGGGAGCCTCTTGAAAATGCGGGGGCTTCTGAAACGCGGCACAGGCAATCGCGTTGTAGCAATACAGGAACACCTCCTTTCGTGAAAAGAGAGAAGCCACTGCGGGGGATCAGGTCGGAGGAAACTTTATTAAAACAAACTCGGCAAATGCATTTCGGCAAATCCTGCCTTCTTCAGTGCCTGATGAGTATTACCAGGAGGCAGGTACCTTCTCCCTTTAATTAGTCCTCCTTACCACTGATTGATTCCACCTTTGCACCATACTCTCTAGTGAGTAGGTGTGTCTTTGTGTAGATGGCCCACCGTGTTGCAACGGACCACAATTCCCAGAATGCCCCTGGATGGTACTGGGCTAAGCTGGAAACCGGTGTAAATCAGGTAAGGGATCCGGACATTCGGGAGATTAAAAACACTGCCACTGTCCTGAAAAATGTTCAATAAAGGCCTACTTGGGTCCCCACACCGCACACACCATGCCACCAGGAGTCAATTGCACGAGGGGCCGTATGACAGTGCACCAGACCCAGTGTGAGGAAAGGTTTCCTCAGCCTCGCGTTTCTTTCTTCCCGGACAACAGGTGGGCTCCAGCCATCCGATAACTCGGAATCAAACAAAGGAGCAGCCGCAGCCGCAGCCGTGCGGGGGCTTCTGAAACACGGCACAGGCAACCGCGTTGTAGCAATACAGGAACACCTCCTTTCGTGAAAAGAGAGAAGCCACTGCGGGGGATCAGGTCGGAGGAAACTTTATTAAAACAAACTCGGCAAATACATTTTGGCAAATCCTGCCTTCTTCAGTGCCCGATGAGTATTACCAGGAGGCAGGTCCCTTCTCCCTTTAATTAGTCCTCCTTACCACTGATTGGTTCCACCTTCGCACCGTAGTCTCTAGTGAGTAGGTGTGTCTTTGTGTAGATGGCCCACCGTGTTGCAACGGACCACAATTCCTAGAATGCCCCTGGATGGTACTGGGCTAAGCTGGAAACCGGTGTAAATCAGGTAAGGCATCCGGACATTCAGGAGATTAAAAACACTGCCACTGTCCTGAAAAATGTTCAATAAAGGCCTCCTTGGGTCTCCACACCGCATACACCATGCCACTAGGAGTCAATTGCACGAGGGTCCGTATGACAGTGCACCAGACCCAGTGTGAGGAAAGGTTTCCTCAGCCTCGCGTTTCTTTCTTCCCGGACAACAGGTGGGCTCCAGCCATCCGATAACTCGGAATCAAACAAAGGAGCAGCCGCAGCCGCAGCCGCCCACGCCAGTGAAGATGGAGCCTCTTGAAAATGTGGGGGCTTCTGAAACCCGGCACAGGCAACCGCGTTGTAGCAATACAGGAACACCTCCTTTCATGAAAAGAGAGAAGCCACTGCGGGGGATCAGGTCGGAGGAAACTTTATTAAAACAAACTCGGCAAATGCATTTCGGCAAATCCTGCCTTCTTCAGTGCCCGATGAGTATTACCAGGAGGCAGGTCCCTTCTCCCTTTAATTAGTCCTCCTTACCACTGATTGGTTCCACCTTTGCGCCGTAGTCTCTAGTGAGTAGGTGTGTCTTTGTGTAGATGGCCCACCGTGTTGCAACGGACCATAATTCCCAGAATGCCCCTGGATGGTACGGGGCTAAGCTGGAAAACGGTGTAAATCAGGTAATGCATCCGGACATTCGGGTGATTAAAAACACTGCCACTGTCCTGAAAAATGTTCAATAAAGCCTCCTTGGGTCCCCACACCGCATACACCATGCCACTAGGAGTCAATTGCACGAGGGTCCGTATGACAGTGCACCAGACCCAGTGTGAGGAAAGGTTTCCTCAGCCTTGCGTTTCTTTCTTCCCGGACAACAGGTGGGCTCCAGCCATCCGATAACTCGGAATCAAACAAAGGAGCAGCCGCAGCCGCAGCCGCCCACGCCAGTGAAGATGGAGCCTCTTGAAAATGTGGGGGCTTCTGAAACCCGGCACAGGCAACCGCGTTGTAGCAATACAGGAACACCTCCTTTCATGAAAAGAGAGAAGCCACTGCGGGGGATCAGGTCGGAGGAAACTTTATTAAAACAAACTCGGCAAATGCATTTCGGCAAATCCTGCCTTCTTCAGTGCCCGATGAGTATTACCAGGAGGCAGGTCCCTTCTCCCTTTAATTAGTCCTCCTTACCACTGATTGGTTCCACCTTTGCACCGTAGTCTCTAGTGAGTAGGTGTGTCTTTGTGTAGATGGCCCACCGTGTTGCAACGGACCATAATTCCCAGAATGCCCCTGGATGGTACGGGGCTAAGCTGGAAAACGGTGTAAATCAGGTAATGCATCCGGACATTCGGGTGATTAAAAACACTGCCACTGTCCTGAAAAATGTTCAATAAAGCCTCCTTGGGTCCCCACACCGCATACACCATGCCACCAGGAGTCAATTGCACGAGGGTCCGTATGACAGTGCACCAGACCCAGTGTGAGGAAAGGTTACCTCAGCCTCTGTATATATATATGTATATTATTCCACAAATTGTCCTGTACCATAAGGAGCGCTTACCAGTTGGTGCCGTCACCGGGATCAGGGCAGTATCCCGTTTAAATTTTTCCACAAATAAACAAGTGAAGGCACTCCATTCAGTAGTCGTTTTTAGAGTTCTTTATTCAAAACTGTGTTCGCCTACGCGTTTCGAACCAAAGTTCTTGTTCACGGCCAAAAAAAAAAAAATATGTATATATATGCATATATATATATTATGGTGGATTGCAGGCTGGCAAATTGGCACAAATAAATCACTGAAACTGGCACTTACTTGGTGGTTCTGCTCTTTCGTTATTCGGCGTGAAGCGGCAGTGAATGGCGATCTTCTGAATATATATATATATATATATATATATATACATATATATTTCAGCTCCGTTGCACCAGAAACCGGGTCACTCGCAAACGGGTGCCTCTTCGTGGTGGCGCACCACGTTACAAATTGCAGCTCCAATAATCTCCCATTTCAAAGAAAGAAAATTCGGCACTCGCAGGGGGAAGTGTTCACGTTAGTTTTAATGTCAAACACTCAGCAGACAAACGCGTTTCGGTTTTCCTTCGTCAGTGTCTACCATTGACACGGAAGGAAGCAGATTTAAAAAACATTTCCTCACATTTTGGCATGTGTATAGAAAGAGGACTGACGTTAAGCCCCGTGAGAAGGTTATTTACACAGTATATTACTTTTCCTTTTACATATCGTAACACACGTGAATTGGCAATATGAATGAAATACCTTATAAAATTTCATACCTTAATTTCAGATAAGTTCAATACATTATTTCCGAAATTATTTACATTATATATACATTTTATTAAATTGCCTTTTACCGTGTTGTGGGTTTTATTAAGCCGTGGATCGGCAATGCTCACGGGGTGAGAAATACTCATGAGATTCATGGTTAAGTATAGTTTCTAGGGTCTATGTTTTTCCCAAATGAGATGCTAATTCCTCGTTCTTATTTAATCCCAAAGGGGCCTTCGTCTGGAGATCTATTATATAACGGGATTCTAACCTTCTTAGTCTCTGTAATCTGTCTCCACCCCTTGGGTCTACTGGAATATGGTCCAAAGCATAATATTGCAGGAGTTCTCTGTTGCTTTTATGCTTTAAGGCAAAGTGTTTCGCTACGGGATAGTTGAAATCTTTGTTCATAATAGCACGTTGGTGCTCTAGTATACGTAACTTGACGTTCTTTACTGTACTGCCTATGTATTTCAGTCCACATGGGCACAATAGGCAGTACACCACATGTGTAGTGGTACACGTAAGAAACTTGGATATTTTTCTTGTCTGTTTTGACCCTGGTATTTCAAATGATGTTCTCTTTTTGCTTTTTTCACAGGCTTTGCACTTTCCGCACGGGAAAAATCCTGGCATATCCTTAATCCTCCCTGTTACTGCTGGTTTATCAGGAAGATGGCTGTGTACAATTTTATCCTTAATGGATCTTCCTTTCTTGAATGTAATTAAAGGAAAAGCTGGAATTTCTTTTCCTATAATTTGATCCGTTTTGAGGATATGCCAGCTTTTTTTCAAAATCTTTCTCAGATGATTGGAGTCATTAAAAGAGAAAGTGGTGATTAATCTGAATTTTCCCTCATTTTTCATATTCAGCTTGGTTTTCTTGATCTTTTCTTTTAACAATTGGTCTCGGGTATTCTCTCAACTCTTTTTAGAGTGTTTTCTAAGAGGTTTTTGTTATATCCCCTTGCTTGAAATCTGCTGATACTATCTCTTGCTGCCCTTGGAAAGTCGGAATCCCTCGAGCAATTCCTTTTGATTCTCAGAAGCTCTCCATAGGGGATGCTTCTGATCAGGGTGGGGGGGTGGCTACTTTCGGCATGCAGGACCGAATTGCCAGCTGTTATTTTCCTAAACAATTCTGTTTCTACTTTGGTACCCATCAAGTTTACTTTCAAATCCAGATAATTTACTGTCGAAGCATTAATATCAGCTGTGAAGTTCAGATTCAAGTCGTTCGTGTTTAGGTATGCTACAAACTCTTCTGCCGAAGTTACTGACCCCTCCCAAACTAGGAAGAGGTCATCAATGTACCTATACCAAACTTTTAGGTTTCCAGCCCATTTTTCGAAACCCGGGCTCCTGGTTACCTGCTCCTCCCACCAGCCCACGAATAAATTCGCGTAGCTGGGGGCGAAGCAGGTTCCCATCGCCGTACCAGTGACTTGTCTGTACAGTTGTCCTTGAAATAAGAATATATTGTTGAATAAACAATATTCTATAAATTCTAACAGCATTTTACTGTGTTTTACAAATTTCATTGGTCTTTTGTCAAGGAAGTACTTGATGGCTGACAGTCCCTGATGGTGGTTTATACTTGTGTATAAACTGGTAATGTCCATTGTTATTAGTATACAAGATGAATTACAGTCCACATCCCCAATCTTATTCACAAAGTCTTTAGTGTCCCTAATATAGGACTGTAGTTGTAAAACACTTTGAAAAAGGAAATGGTCTATGTATACGGACATGTTCTCAGATACACTTCCTATGGAAGAAACTATTGGTCTCCCAGGGGGATTTTTATTGTCTTTGTGAATCTTTGGTAACTGGTAGAAGGTGGGCACAGTTGGGTTGTTATTTTTCAGAAAGAAATACTCATCAGTATCCAGCATATCATTGTTGTACCATTTATTTATGAGTGTTTGGAACTTTATAATGCTTTCATCATATGTCTGTCTAGTTGTTTTCTCATATGATGTTTGATCCTCCAACTGTCTGTGTGCTTCTTGACAGTATTGTTCTCTAGACATCACCCCGATGTTGCCACCTTTATCTGATGTCTTGCAGATGATGTCTTGGTCATCATCTAGAGTTTTCAGAATCTTTCTTTGTTCCTTTGTCATATTCGGTATTTTTTTCTTCATTTGATTTTGTCGTGTTCTGAATTTTACCAAGTCCTTTATCACAGCCTCTGAGAAGGCGTCGATCGCATCATAGGGCATTATCGGTATGAATAGTGACGGAGGTTTGAAGTGTGTCGTCGGCGCTTCTTGTTCGACACCTATCCTTCTAGTTTTTTGTGTGATAGATTCTGGTTCTTCTTCATTGGCATTTTCCTCAGTTCTCAATTCCTCCAAAATTTCCCAGGTTGAGATATCATCTGTTGTAAGGATGTCAGTTTCTTTCGTTAATAACACCCACAACACGGTAAAAGGCAATTTAATAAAATGTATATATAATGTAAATAACAGTTTGACATTAAAACTAACGTGAACACTTCCCCCTGCGAGTGCCGAATTTTCTTTCTTTGAAATGGGAGATTATTGGAGCTGCAATATACATATATATATATATATATATAATATATATGTATATTACCTACTGGTGGTCGCCAGTAGGTAGTTATAGTTAGAACCTAGTGTCCATAGGAAAAGCATTTTTTGATTTGTTAATACATTTGGTGTTGTTTCACGAATCTTTCTGAAATTCTCCCAAAGAAAAGTCTATCCAGGTCAGCGAGCCGTGGTGTTCGCTGTACATGTGCGAGCCAGTCTGTTAGGTCATAGGTGTGTCTCTGCTAGCAGGGCCGTTGGCCCTTTGGTGTCCCTTTGCGAGTTAGACTCGAGCTCTCCCTCTGCGAGCCAGCACGCTGCTGTGCATTTGAGAGCTGACGGCACGTAGCTCTCTCTGTGTGAACCGAGCCGACGGGCCGCAGCTCTCCCTCTGCGAGCTTACCCGACAGTCCGCAGGTCTCCCTGTGGTAGCCAGATTGATGCTGTCACTCTGCAACCTGATATTGGGAATATAGGGCTTCTCTAAAAAGAGCCCTTGTGTTTATTAGTTGGAGCTACATATAAGTGCGGATGCACAGCTTCAAGTTATTCAGAAAAACTTGATTTCCCTGATCTGTGAAGTATTCTCTATCACTTCTGTAGATATCAGCCATATCAAAACGTATGTTGTTGTTGTAGATCAACCCTATTCAATGGTTACTGAGGTATGCAGACACAGATTTGTTGACATTCTTCCTAGATTTTTCAATCTGAGGACAAAATTGGTTTGACCATTTCCACTTCTGTCTTTGGCATATATTGGAATATACAAAAACAGTTTAAGGCAAAACCAACATGAATTGTCGAAAAGTGTTCTTCATTAGCATTTCCAAACCTACCCAGTCAATGTGCCTAGGTCGTTACCACCACAGTGCACAATCATGAGGTCAGGGTGTTGGAGATCCAAACAGGTTTTAACCACAGGGAGCAATTAGTGCCACTTTAATCCTCTTTGTCCAAAGCATTTAATGTCCACACTTTGTAAACCTAGGTCAAAGTCAATACATCAGTGTTCTGCATACCTCTTCAACCAGAAAACATAGCTCTGTCCTACAATCCACACTAGCATTTTGAAGGTATAGCTGGAAGATATGGATAGATGTCTGTAGCTCATGAAGTCCGTTTGTAGAATAAGGGATATGTTTAAATACGGGGAACTACTTTTTTTCCCCATACAAAATAAATGATAACTGATTGGGTGATGAAAAGCATTGTTTACTAAAAAGTAGGGTGCATATTAGGTTGTCAAAAAACATCTTTGTCATTGGTTAATAAAAAGCAGTTTGAACGTGGACTTCATATGATAGGATAAAATTTGCTCAGTTCAACCACGCCTGCTATTTGCATTTGGAAGGCACTGTTCGAACTTAAAACAATAGTGAACGTTTAACCTGCATGTGCGTTAAGTGTTGGAGAAAATGTTGCAAAAAAATATCGGCAGGTTTGAAAAAATGATGAACTTTTATCCGGCAGGTGTTGGAGAATGTTCTAGCAAGTGTGTTGATAGAATACATTCAATGTCTCATCTGTATGTGTTCCTAAATTGTTTTTTAAAACTGTTTATATGGAAATTTGAAAAGAAACCAATAGAGAGAAGTTTTTCAATTTGAAAAAATCAAGGAATTGTTCTGATTTGTTCTTTACATGTATTTATGTGTTGAGCAACAGGGAAATTGTGCCATTACTGGTTCCATTCTTGATGAGAGCGGTGCATTACATGTACTGTTTGACATTTGAAAATCTGCATACCAAATATGAACGTAAGTTAAATTATGCTTAGTGTGGAAACAATGGGGAAGGGGTAAGAGTAGAAAATGCATGTGTTATTAAGTGAATCGTAGAATGAAAGTTTAGGAATTACTCCTCTGTTTACTCTTGTCATCTCACATTCTCCATTTTGTGCACCCAATAGTAGTGTTTATAAAAAATATAAAAAATAAATATTAGAGCTTTATCCAGTATAAAAATAGCACCTATGCTTTTATTGGGGTTTTGGTGGGATCTGTAGTGTATAGAGAAGGTTGTAATGAGTTTGTATGATACAAAAGTAAAACGATTATATGGTTTTAGGACTAAACTGTCCCTCTGTGAGTACTCGAGCCCTCAGTTGTACCTCTGCAAGCCAACACTGGAAAGATACCGCAGCTCTCTCTCTACGAGATACCTCCTTCACGTTCCCTCTGTCCACATCACCATCCCGCACCAATCCCTTTACAAGTTGACGGCCCGCACCTCTCCCTATTCTAGTCGGCCCCCAGCTGTTCCTGTGCGAGCCAGCCCGCAGCTTTCTCTATACGAGTCAGCCAGTTGGCTCTCAGCTGACCTCTGCAAAGAATTGGGCGGCTCACAGTTGTTGGTCTGCGAGCTAGGTCAGTATCTCTGTAAACGAACACTAGAAATATACCAGAGCTGTCTCTCTACGAGATACCCACTTCATGTTCCCTCTCCCAACATCACCGTCCCGCACCTATCCCTTTATAAGTGGGTGGTCCGCAATTGTCCCTATACAGCTGTTCCTGGTGATCTGGCCCACAACTGTTCCTCTGTGATCCGGCCCTCAGAACTCCTTCTATGAGCCAGTCAGTTTGCAGGTGTTCCTCTATGTGCCAGCTTGCCGGCTCACTACTATTCCTCTGTGAGCTGGCCCGCAGCTCTCCCTCTATGAGCCAGGCAGTCGGCTCGCAGGTCTTCCTCTATGAGCTAGCTAGCCGGCCCACAGCTGTCCCTCTGCGAATGACCGGCTGGCTTGCTGCTCTTGTTGTGCAAGCCATCGGGCCCGCAGTTGTACTTCTGCAAGCCAACAGTGGAAATATACTGTACCTGTCAGTCCGCAGCTGTTCTTCTGTGAGCCGGCCCGGAGTTCTCCCTCCACGAGGCAGGCAGTCAGCTCGCAGTTCTTCTTGTACGAGCCAGCCCTCCGGCCCGCAACAGTTTCTCTGTGAGTTGGCCCACAGCTCTCCCTCTATGGGCCAGTCAGTCGGCTTCCAGGTCTTCGTCTATGAGCCAGCACGCAACTGTTCCTCTGTGAACCGCCCGCAGCTCTCTCTGTAAGAGCCAGCAACTTGGTTTGCAGTTTTTCCTGTATGAGCCAGCCTGTCCGCCTGCAACTTTTCCTCTGTGAGCCGGTCCGTAGCTCTCTCTGTATGAGCCACCTAGGCGACTTGCAGGTGTTCCTCTAGGAGCCAACCCGCTGGTTCGCAGCTCTCCCTCTGGAAACCACTGGTGGGCTCTCAACTCTTTCTCTGCGAGCCAGTCCGCAGCGGGCCCTTTGTAAAGCAATATTGGAAATATGACGCAGATGTCTCTCTACGAGATAATCGCTTTCCATTCATTCACTCCACATCACTGTCCCGGTTTTCAATATTAAAAATATAGAAGCGACAGACAGAACAAGAACAGTGAAACAAAAGCAAAAGAAAAATCTCAGCTGACCTCTGCAAAGAATTGGGCGGCTCACAGTTGTTGGTCTGCGAGCTAGGTCAGTATCTCTGTAAACGAACACTAGAAATATACCAGAGCTGTCTCTCTACGAGATACCCACTTCATGTTCCCTCTCCCAACATCACCGTCCCGCACCTATCCCTTTATAAGTGGGTGGTCCGCAATTGTCCCTATACAGCTGTTCCTGGTGATCTGGCCCACAACTGTTCCTCTGTGACCCGGCCCTCAGAACTCCTTCTATGAGCCAGTCAGTTTGCAGGTGTTCCTCTATGTGCCAGCTTGCCGGCTCACTACTATTCCTCTGTGAGCTGGCCCGCAGCTCTCCCTCTATGAGCCAGGCAGTCGGCTCGCAGGTCTTCCTCTATGAGCTAGCTAGCCGGCCCACAGCTGTCCCTCTGCGAATGACCGGCTGGCTTGCTGCTCTTGTTGTGCAAGCCATCGGGCCCGCAGTTGTACTTCTGCAAGCCAACAGTGGAAATATACTGTACCTGTCAGTCCGCAGCTGTTCTTCTGTGAGCCGGCCCGGAGTTCTCCCTCCACGAGGCAGGCAGTCAGCTCGCAGTTCTTCTTGTACGAGCCAGCCCTCCGGCCCGCAACAGTTTCTCTGTGAGTTGGCCCACAGCTCTCCCTCTATGGGCCAGTCAGTCGGCTTCCAGGTCTTCGTCTATGAGCCAGCACGCAACTGTTCCTCTGTGAACCGCCCGCAGCTCTCTCTGTAAGAGCCAGCAACTTGGTTTGCAGTTTTTCCTGTATGAGCCAGCCTGTCCGCCTGCAACTTTTCCTCTGTGAGCCGGTCCGTAGCTCTCTCTGTATGAGCCACCTAGGCGACTTGCAGGTGTTCCTCTAGGAGCCAACCCGCTGGTTCGCAGCTCTCCCTCTGGAAACCACTGGTGGGCTCTCAACTCTTTCTCTGCGAGCCAGTCCGCAGCGGGCCCTTTGTAAAGCAATATTGGAAATATGACGCAGATGTCTCTCTACGAGATAATCGCTTTCCATTCATTCACTCCACATCACTGTCCCGGTTTTCAATATTAAAAATATAGAAGCGACAGACAGAACAAGAACAGTGAAACAAAAGCAAAAGAAAAATGTTCAAAAAACACGGAACAAACAATTTTATGAATTTCGAAAATGAATATATAAAAGTAGAGTACTCCAGAATGTACTAAAAAAATGTAAATATATAAAAGGTGATCAGCATTTTACAGACCAAAAAATGGAGATTCTATTGAATTAAAAAGAAGATTGTTTATCTTAATTTTAAAAAGATTCAAGACTTTAAATACAATAATTCAGCATATACCTGTAGTCATTCTTATGAGGTACAAGATGGTTGTCCAATTCAGAAAGAAAAGATAGTTCCTAGAAATGTTGAATAATTAATAGCTGAGGAAGTTCATGGGAGACGTAGCCAGGCTCCAGTGTTTACATGTGATTGTAGTAGTATTTGTAGTATACGTAAATAATCTATTGATCTTTTAGTAAATTTCCTAAGATAATATGGAAGAAAAACTGTGAAACAGAAGATTAAGATATTACAAGGACTGGATCCTTGCAAAGTGAGAAAAAATAAAGGGTTGCAAGGTCGTTCTCTGTCTTGTCTTTCTATGAAAGTGTGTCAAAGTCATTTTCATCATTTGAGAATGTTAGCAGTACATCATCCAGAAATGCGGAAGTTAGTTAGAAGATTATACTACGTGAAAAGTCCTGCATTATGTCTAAATTAAATTAATAAAGCTCTTTTGCATGGTTCATTGTGGATGTAAAAAAAAGTCTGTGATGATAGAGTTACGTGGAAGATAGTACTGATGTGAAGTTTGGAAAAGAAATACCAAAGTTTAAAGTCGTTTCTGCTGAAAATCCAAACTATGGGGCCGATTATGATGGCGGACGGATCTGAGTCCGTCCGCCACTATAGAGTAGGAGGGAACCTCCGCATTGCCTGCGGAGTTCCCTCCTGTGCAATTAGGATGTGACCGCCACCCTGGCGGTCACATCCTCTATTTTTACCATTGCAGCGGGTGCGGCTTCAAGCTGCATCCGCCGCAATGGTAAAAATGCATACATTGCATTTGTATGTAGAAAGCGGCAGGCACCGTGCGGTGCCTGCCGATTTCTGCATACAAATGCAGGGGGGTACCATAGGTACCCCCCATGTGCACCCCCACCCCCCCCTTCACCCAGGGGGCCCGCAATGGGACCTCGCAGTGAAGTTACACATGCTTTTCCACGGCGGAAAACCCGCCGCGGAAAAGCATTTTTTACAGCCCTTCCTAGTATGGCGGGCGGTGTCTGAGAGACACCGCCACCATATTAGAGCTTTTCCGCCGTGGTTGTAAGCCAACCGCGGCGGAAAAGCTGCGGACGGAAACCAGGACCCACCAGCCATCCTAATGTGGCGATGGGTCTTTGGTGGGTCCGCTGCGGTTTTTCCGCATCCTCTGGGCCGGCGGTCGCTTCCGCCGGCCCGGAGGATGCGGAAAAACCACAATCGTAATAGGCCCCTTAGTTTGTATTTGTTGCCGACGTACTCATTATAAAATTCAATATAGGAATGTAGATGTGTTTCTAAAAAGTGAAGAGGAAAACAATGATAAATGGAGAGAATTTGCTGCTTATCTGTTTGTGGAAGGTTGTTTTGAGTTTGGTACTGTATAATGTATTTGTAAATATTGTTACAATAAATTAGAAGAAAACAAAATGCCAGCTAGGCTGTCCATAATGACTTAGAATTAGTAGCTACACCTCCAGATTTAAATACATATGATGCTATCCTTATACAATCTGTGCGCCCTTTTCAGGCTACAATTCGTATGGAGCTTAAACAGGTAAGCTGCCTCCAACAGATCTACAAAGAGGTTAAAAAGGAAGAATTTTGTATTTACCTTTAGATTTTAAGAAGAATGTTGAAACTGTTGGAGTAGAAAGAGAGGATACTGTACCTGTAGTCATTCTTGTTAATGGTGTACCCACAAAGAGTCAGAAAATATGGCAAGAGTTGGTAGATGTCACAAAAGTCCAAAAGGCTACATTATATCTGGTGCAAAACAATATTTACTATAAAAATGTAAATGTAGAAGAAGAAGAAATGACTTTAGAAGATGAAACACAGATTTCAAGTGTACAAATAGAAAAAGTGGAGAAGTCAAGAAAAGAAGAAATTTATGTACATTATACCATACATCCTCTACATTCAAAAGAACTGATAGGAGATACTATTGAATTGTTCTAGATGAAAAAAGCAAAAGGAACTCCCATGAGTGTGTGGGAAAAATAGTTTGGCAGCTCGTTGTTTTCCACAGCTGTTCCCTACGGAAAAGGTGGACCATTCCAGCTGCAGAATATTGTACTCAGAAGATCCAGGATTTCGTCAGTGTATTCCATATTTGTTTCATCTTTTATTTGAGAGTGATCTGTCTGCACTTTCATATGCAGTCACCCATATATTAAAAACAGGAACACATCTTTTACATGTTTCTGGAAAGGAATTTATGGACAAAAGTTGAAGAAAGAGACGAACATTTAGAATCACAGTTAATTAATGTGATGGCATGTCATGGGGACATCAAATGTATGTTAAGAAACATAGGGACCCCTACATGGTTTGTTACACTTAGTTAAGCTGAGTACGCAAGGGATGATTTACTGGAGTTTACGAGAAGCAAATTCAAATATAGAAAATATTGAATTGAAGACAGCTGGAGAACTGTATTCCCTGGATCCTGCAAATGTTTGCAGATATTTTCATCATAGGTTTGAAGCTATGTATTTCATCTGTAATAAAAAAAATCCACCTTTTGCTAAAGTTATTGATTTTTGGGGAGAAAAGAATACAAAGCTAGATGTGCTCCTCATATACATATGCTTTTATGGATCAAGGATGCACCCAAATTTGGAACTGATTCGGGTGAGACTGTTTTATCTTTTATTGAAGAGTATGTTACCTGTGCGATTCCAAAAACAAGAGGAGAAAATATCTTAAAACAGCAAGTTTTACAGTTTCGGAGTCATCGATGTGGAAAGTATTAACGACGCAAATATAAGTCAAAGGAGACATTTTACGCAATATGTCGATTTGGCATTCCACGTCCAGTAATTTCCAAAGGAAGAGTGAACAGTTTTATGTCAGCAGTGAGGCATACCACCACTTGAAAATCACCCAAAAATACTTACAATTTAAAAAGAACAGAAGAATCAAAGTACAATAATGATTACAATCCGGTGATTTTGAAGATGAGGAATGCAAATATGGACATACAATATGTTGCAGATAACTCAATTGCTGTTGCTCGCTATGTCACGTCATATATTACCAAGTCTGAGAAGACAGAATTGAAAGAAATGTGGGAGGAAATTTTGCAGGAGAAGGTACTTAGCAAAACATTGTACAGCTTCTGCTTGAAGATGCTTTCACATCAAGAAATTGGATCCTACGAATGTTCGGATTGATTGACATCTACAATTTTTTATTCAAAGTCAAGAGGAATCATCTGGATAAGTCTTGCACTTGCTGCAGCACGAAATCGAGTTTTGAAATCTGTACAAGAAATTGAATACTTGTCGGAAAGTACAGATATTTTGAAAACAAATATGTTGAATAGTACTTTCCAAATAGAAATCCATACCTGGAAAACATATGTCTATATGAAATACTGCAACATTATAGTTTTTAAAAAAATGTCAGAGAAAATATTAATGAAGGAAAATACACTGTAATTCGATGTGAAGGATGTTTGGTAAAGCAAGACAAAGGAAATCTGATTAATTAAAGAGAGTTTTTCCATTTAGCTCTTCTGCAACTCTTCAAACCTTGGCGGACTGAAATTGAATTACTTGGAGATTTTGACTGCTATGAGGATTCTTTCAATGCAGGTACAGATAGCATTAAATGTAAAACATTTCCAAATTATCTCCAAAAGTTGAACAAAGAGATTAATCAAGAAAAAACTATTGCAGCTGAAATAGCTAGAGATAGTTCTCAAGATAGTCAGGGTTCTGCTCCAAAAAGTCAAGACCACTAGGAAAAGCCATACTTGAAAATGAAGCGGCAATAGCAATGAGTGAAGTGGAAACGGTGGTGCAGCAAGCACAACAGGACAATATCGATTTGGAAAATGTAAAGGGACATCTGAATACTGAACAGAAAGAAATATATCACCAAGTTACACAACAGATAGAACATGGATTACGGCATGAAAAGAATGATTGCCAATGTACATCATTTATACCTATTCTTATGTACATCAGTGGAAAATCTGGAATGGGGAAAAGTTTCTTGATAAAATGTGTGTCAAGTTCTCTACAGAAAAGAACATATTCACATTTGTCTTGTGTTGTAACTGCTCCAACTGGCTTAGCAGCACACAACATTAAAGGGATTACATTACATTGTCTAGTTGTATCCAAGTAAAACGGAGCTGGTGGTGACCGGCGGCCCCCTCACTCCCTGGTCTCCCAACTTTTGGCCTACCGCTCTGGGTTCCCCTCCTTGTCCAGTGAATACTGTGAAGAGCTTGGGGGTTACCATTTCTAGTGACCTCTCGATGCGGCCACATATTAACACCGTCACCTCGGCCTGCTTTTATCATCTTCGCCGTATCGGGAAGATCCGCAGGTTTTTATCCCAAGAGGCCCTTATTCTTGTTGTCCTGGCCCTCATCACCTCACGTCTAGACTATGCCAACTGTCTATACGTGGGGGTTCCTGCCTGTCACCTCTCCCGACTTCAACTGGTTCAGAACCAGGCAGCCAGATTAATCTTCCAGCAGCCTAAACACCAGCATGTCACCCCTCTGCTGAAGACCTTACACTGGCTCCCAGTTGCGCAACGGTGTGTTTTTAAGATGGCCTGCACCATTTTTAAATCCCTGTTCACCTGTGCCCCTGTCTTTATCTCTTCTTGTTTGCACGCTTATGTTCCTTCCCGTCACCTCAGATCTTCTGCCCACAATCTTCTGATCACTCCCAGGTTCAACCGCAAGAAACACGGGGGTGCCTGTTTCTCTTTTCTTGCTCCCGCCACCTGGAATTCCCTTCCTCTTTCTATTCGTCTGTCCACTGACTATCGCTGTTTTCGCACTTTACTGAAGACCCACCTGTTCCGTCTTGCGCATGGTTAGCTGCCTGATCCCGACTGTTTTCTCCCATCCGGTCTCGAGCGCCAAGAAACCAATTGGTGTATGTGCGCGGTACCAAATCTCTTTTAATAATAATAATAATAATAATAGGTATGTTACCAGTAGAACATGCAAATACATTGGAATACCACGAGCTATCTGGAGAAGCTTGTTTCAAAGTTTTAAGAGTACTAGAGAAAATTAAACTTCTGGTAATTGACGAAGTAAGCATGGTCTCAAACTTAACGCTTGCCGTTTGTACATTTGAGGATGCAGCAGATTTTATAAACAAATTACAATGTTTTATTTGGAGGAAAACATGTAATTGTATTTGGTGATCTACTACAACTTACACCTGTTAAAGGCCAACCTGTTTTTAAAACCCTTCTTCATGAAGGCACTAAAAAATCTTTGGGAAGTATTGAAAATGTAAATATTTGGAGTTATTTTGAATATAAGGAACTTAGCAAGAACATGCGACAAGCAAATGATGAAGATTATAGAAATATTCTTCAAAATATTAGAATTGTTGTCTTAACAAAGGATGGAAAACATGCTTTAGAAAGTCGGCTACTAAAAAACTTGTTTCCAACAGAAAATATTGCGGCTGAAACAATCTACTGAAGAATTGCAGAAAAGGAATCTATAATTTGCCTTATGCTAACACAGAAAGAATGCTCTACATTCAATGAAGAACTGTTAAAGCTGGAGAATGAACCTATAATGAAAATTGTAGCAATTGATGAATTGAACATGAAGGAGTAACTATTCTTTTGTCAGAGAATTGCAGTTAAAATTAGACTCTTTGGAAAAATCAATGTCTAAGACTGCTGGTTTGGAAAAGACCATATATGTCTCTGTAAACTGCCAGGTAATATTACAGCGTAATTTAGATGTTGAAAAAGGTTTCGTAAATGGAACAATGGGTAAAGTTGTTGACTTTGTTAGTTATGCAAATAGAGATGAGATTGATTTTTTGAAGATTAAATTTGATTAGATTGAAGAGGTGAAACAAATTGGACGCTGTTGTGTTTGTTTCTTGCTTGTAAAAGATTTGTATGTTCGTAGAAAACAGTTTCCTGTTTGTTTAGCATATGCAGTGACAATTCATAAATCTCAAGGTTTAAGTGTAGACAATGCTTTGGTAAATATTTGACATTTTGTGTTTAAAGAGGGTATGGCGTATATGCATTGTCTCAAGTATGAACGTTATCAGGATTGTATTTGATTGATTTTGATGAGCGAAAGGTGAGTGTAGATGTAAATTGTGTAAAAGAGTACAATAGGTTAAAAAAACTATATGCTCCTAACTTAGGTGAATATCCTATTTATGAAAAACATTTAATATGTCCAAAATGAAAATATGATAAAAATTATACTGAAGTTGCAAAGAAAAAAAGAATTGAAAAGAATGACGAGTCAGGAAAGAAGATAGAAGGGAACACAGTTGTTAATATTGTAGGATATCAGTTAGAAAATAGTTCAGGTATCAACTGCTATGCTAATGTAATTGTGAACATTGTCTTTTTAAAAAAATCTACAGCGTGCAATTATTGATAATCGAGAAAAAAGATTTTGTTCTTTGGTACATTATATTTTGGAGAAGTTGAAAATTGACAAAATGAAAATCCATACTCTTTCTAATGTGCGGAATCTTCTGGATATCTGTTCTGGTTGTTTAAAATGTACACAGAATGTACAGCAAGATGCTCAGGAATTTCTTATGTTTATGCTTGCAGTATTAGAAAATGAAGGTATACAAATTAAAAATCTGTCTGGACTACGTTACAGATGTGACAGTTGTTTATTTCCATCAACCACTAAAATAAACACTGAACGATTCATATATTTGACAATGCCAGATTTGAAAACAGTGTCTTTTAACGAACTAGGAAAATCAGCTAATCAACATATGGAATGTACTCAATGCAAATCGGAAATGTTGTCAACATTATTTATAGAAATATGTGGCTAATATATTTTTTTAGAGCAGATGGAACAACATTGGAAACCAAAATTAAAAATGTTGTGGCAGGTCAAGGGTCAATTTCAGGAAGAACTTTTAAAACAGTAGCTATTGTTTTCCACGATGAACCAACTTGAACATCTGGACACTATACTGTCTATTTAAAATGCAATAAAGGATGGACACCATGTAATGACGCACATTTAGAGTATACATTTCGGTTGCCTAATGAATTGCCAAATTCATACTTAATATTTCTGATGCCGAAATTCTAAGAAGATATCAACATGAATTGAGTATATTTTGGATATTTCCACTAGAAATGATTTTAGAAACACCATTCACCATATTGAAAACACGTGAATGTGATTTTAGAAGTGTAAGTTGGATATCCTCAATGCAAATGTTTTCGGAAACATCATTTGTCCTATTGGAAAGGTGTGTATAAGAATTCCAAAGTTTATTTCGGATATACTCAATGGAAATATTTTCAGTAACATCATTCGACCAATAGGGAAGATGTTCGTAATTACAGTTTCAATTATTAATTCTATTCTTTCATATTGCGTTTGAAAGATTGTATTCGAAAGAAGGTGGTGATATATTTGATCTTTGTATTATAGACTATGTTACTAAGGATGTTTATTGTGAGTTGCATTGGGTGTAGATATTTTGAAGAGAACTATGTTTTTTTTTAACAATCTTATTGGTTGTATTTTCTTGCCCGCTGTCATCTGATGATTAACATTAAAATCACTGTTTATGGCAGAGGTCTTCAATCTGTGGGGCGTGACCCCCACGTGGGCCGTGGAGTCATGGGAAGGGGGTTGCGCATTCCCCAGCCTTACTTCTGCCTTGAATCTCCAAAAAGAAAAACGTCCATTATGCAAGTTAAAATACTTCTAGCTGCAGTGCCATTCAGGGAGTGTCCTCTTGTGCTATGAAACCAAAGCTGATCAAACAGCTAAACAAGGATTCCTTCCAGAATGCCTGCTTGCCTGAAGGGAATGGAAATATGCCCTACAAGGTAATCTGAATATGTAAAGGGCAATGTGCAGCAGTAAGGAATGCTTGGGAGCCCGTTCTGGATTTCATTGATGGAATCACTAGAAGCTTTGTGATGAGCTATGAAGTGCGTGCTTCTAATTGTTATTATATTTACATAGCGCATACTATCCTGGGGTAGGGCGGGCAGGCTGGAAATAAAATTGTGGTGAAATATGTTTGAAGATTAGGAGTGAAGTGCCAAACACCTGGTAATATGCAATACAGATTGCTGTAGTAAACTTTCCTTTACCTGGAGGCACATTGAAAATTCCTATTTTGACTTTCCTGTAACTCTCTTTGCATCAGCTGATCTGTAGCCCTGATGCATTTTATGGGAGCTGACAATAATTAAAATGTTGGGGTACTTTAGTTTCATTTTCAAAGTAATTTTCACAGAAAATATCAATGCACTGAAAAACCTTACTAGAAAAGGTGTTTCTGAATGGAAAACTAATCTGTGACCTAGTAGCCCTAAAAATACACAAATCACTATTCTCTACTGCACCAACCAAGATATAATTCTGTGGCTCTATAGTTACACACAGACTGTTTAAGGTAGATTAACTACTAGAGGTTTAATAATGTACTATTGCATTGCCCACTGAGTAGCACCTTTTTAGTTATTTTTAAATTAAGTTGACAGTTAATTTATATGTAGCTACCTGACGGTGAAGGACCTAATAAAATGTACAGAATATTTTGATTTTAGCCACACCTTTGACCCACCCAAGCGCTCACACTCTCAAGGCCCTACAGCCGCCACCTACCCCCCCCCCCAAACAGGACTGAAATCAACAACAGCAGCAAACTCATATAACCAGAGCTAGATTTTGCTAAAATAGAAGCAGGAGTTTTCATAATGGTCACAATCAAACATTTTTATGAAAACAGTGTGGAAGGAGATTAAGGGACCACTTCCTCCCCTGGAATTAAGGAAAGCATGATACTCAGACCTTACAGTTCATCATTAATGATTGTATATGGTATGTTTTGATTATGAAGAATTATGTCTACCAACATCCAGTTCCATGTGGCTGTAAAAGCCAGGCCATCAGCATCCAATAAAATATAGCATGGCTCTCCTTGAATGCCGTTCGCTCAAGTTGCAGCCCATGCACTACAGCCATAATACCCAAGGCCACTAGGATTATGCGATTGTGCAACAGCAGCAATTTACACATGATTATAGATTTGCCACATCATTAATCATCTGCCATATAAGCTGCTGATTTTAACCCAAGAAAATGTGTTTATAGCTCAACCGGTTCACTAGTTACTAAAAAGCAGCAACATGTTGCTACGTAGTAGAGTGCCCTTTGCAAACCTGGACTGGTCACTGTTTTGTTCCTTATTGCTATATTTGGGTGTTTTATTGGTATTTATGAGGTGCAACCACAGATTAACCATCTCTCTGAAAAAAAGAAAGCACACCCATCACATTAGTTCAGAAAGGTGTTATCATCCAAATAAGTTTTGCCAAAATATGTTTTATTTGTAAAAAAGTATCACTGTGAATTTTTGAGTGATTCTTTTTGCAGACTTTTTGTTTGAACTGTGTGGTAAGCCTCTGATTCCAAACCACAGTCACCCACAAACCTCTGGTTTGCGAAACACTGTTTAATATGGTTTCCCCACCATAAAAATTATTTGCCGTGGGAATTGGGGACGTTTATTGTTGTTGAGGATGAGGAGTAGCAGGTTCTAGAAATTTTTGTCAGGAGGCGGTCCTCATGCCTAAAAATTCTTGACAGCTAGGTCTTGGCATCAAACAGTTTGAAGACCTCTGGTTTATGGTGAAATTCAAAACAATCTGAAGACACAAAAAATGGCAAATTGAATATGTGATGTAATTATATCCTTATATTGTGTTGCGAAAAGTATAACATTATATGCAATAACAGATGGTTTTCTTCTTGTTTACAGACCTTACTACTAAAGTTTAAAATACTTTAAATTTGCATTTTAAAAAAAGAAGTGAAAATACATTACTAATAATTTCAGATCTACTTAAAAACAGGTAAGATTAATCCACCCAGGTACTACCCTTGCAGTCCATCAAAAACACTGTGACTCCCCATGCCCATCTCCAGTCTCCCAGCCAGTACTATACACTAATTAAATCTCTCCACTAATACCCACGTACTTATAAATTCAGCATACACCCTCCTTGCAGTACTGTAATCATCTAGTCACTGCTGATGTACTCATACAATGTCCCAAGCACTAACACAAGCAGTGCTACAATTGTCTGTGCACTATCCATACAGGCTTCTAAGAAGGCACATACGAATCATTCACTCTAAATAC
This sequence comes from Lissotriton helveticus, assembly GCF_964261635.1. Lineage (NCBI taxonomy): Eukaryota > Metazoa > Chordata > Amphibia > Caudata > Salamandridae > Lissotriton > Lissotriton helveticus. Next base: position 411,973,058 of record NC_136065.1, read on the forward strand.
CCTGGTAGTACACATTCACTCTAGCAATCACCCTGTCAGTCCCCATGCACTTCTCCAATCACCCATTGAGCACGTTGGACTTATCTAATCACTTTGCTAATACCAAAGCACTTATAAATACACCATGCACGCTCTTTACAGCACTATAATCATCCAGTTATTAGTCATGTACTTGTGGAATGGCCTAACTACTAATACAAGTACCCGCTATTATTATTAATAGTAGGTTTTAGGGTAGATATAGTAAGAAATTACCATTTAAAAAAACGTTGAAATTCACTGAAAAAACATAGGTTTCAGGGATGTTATAGTTAGAAATTAACTCTTAAAAAACCATTGAAATTCACTGAGAAAACCATTGATTTCATTAAGGTTATAGTTAGTTTAGTGAATATATATGTATATATATTGTCAGTGAAAAAACCATAGGTTTCAGGCACGTTATAGTTAAGAATTAGCATTTAAAAAACCATAGAAATTCACTAAAAAAAACATAGGTTTCAGCCACGTTTTAGTTAGGAATTAGCATTTAAAAAACCTTAATATAACGTGCCTGAAACCTATGGTTTTTTCAGTGGTTTTGTAAATGATATTTTTAAAAAGTACTAATTATTATATTTCTTTCTTTTTATAGTAATTTCCTACATTTTTATTATAAATACTTATATTTATTTTATTTTTAAAGTTACATTTCATATTTTTAATGTAAAATAATAACAAAAGTAAATTCAAAAACAATGCACTGCTAGTGAAACGTCCTGGGTGAATTTGTAAGTGTTTGTTAGGGGCAGATTTACAACACCCTTGTGCCTCTTTTACACCGCCATTTTCTGATGAAGGGTTGATGCAAAAGATGCGCCATGTCATGTGGTATTTAGAATGTGACATCTCTGGCAGGTGCATCACATTGTAAATCCCTGTACCAGAAGGAGACATTCCTACATGGGGGGGGGCGTTTCGGCGCAGGAACACCTCCTAAAAGTGGCTGACTGAAATCTACAAGATTTCACTTTGTCACCTTTGGGCTCATGCTGTGTCAAAACCCTGCACTACCTTGAAGCAGGTGTAAGGATTGACACAGCAGTCTGAGCATAGGGCCCCCAGAGCATTGCTGGAGATGGGTTGCACTTGCAACATAACTCAAACAATGCACCACCTTTACAGCACAGATACATCACATATATGTGCCATTGTTGTCCCATGGTACACCGCATTATATATACGGCGCATCCATGGTGGTGGTCTCACGGAACACAATAACTTACATATTCCTGGGGATATGCCAGTTATTGTATATGTGCCCATTAGTGTTTTAATGTAGTGAATGGATTACTACATACCGATGATTGAGTCACTACAAAACTAAAACAACAGTGACAGAGTGTTTGGTGGAAGTGTAAGGATACAAACTGGTAAATTGAACGTATAAAAGACAAATTTGCAAGTACATAGAATACTGCATACATAGTCTATAAGGGTTTGAAGCAGTCTATGCCCTAAGGCCTATTTTAATGCATGAGTACTTAGGTAGTGAGTGAATGATTACAGTTCTGCAAGGAAAGCGCCTGATTGAATTTATAACAGCCTCACTTTTACCACAGTATACAGATAAACACCTGGGGGTCGATTAGGATCGCGGACGGACTTGAGTCCGTCCGCAACCCCTGAGGAGGAGGGAACGTCCGCATGGGCTGCGGCGTTCCCTCCGATCAAATTAGGATGTGACCGCCAGGGTGGCGGTCACATCCTCTATCTCTAACATTGCGGCGGGTGCAGCTTCAAGCTGCACCCGCCGCAATGTAAAAAATCCATGCACAGCATTTGCGTGCACAAAGCGGCAGGCACCGCGCGGTGCCTGCTGCATTGTGCACGCAAATGCAGGGGGGTACCATAGGTACCCCCCATGTGCACCCCCCACCCCACCTTCACCCAGGGGGCCCGCAACGGGCCCCCGAAGTGAAGGTCCGTATGCTTTTCCACGGCGGTAAAGCCGCCGCGGAAAAGCATATATTTTCAGACATCCTAATATGCCTGGCGGTGTCTGATAGACACCACCAGACATGTTAGTGCTTTTCCGCCGCGGTCGCCTTCCGACCGCGGCGGAAAAGCGGCGGACAGATTATCAGACCCACCAGCCATCCTAATTTGGCGGTGGGTCTTTGGAGTCTCCGCCGCGGTTTTTCCGCATCCTCCAGGCCGGCGGACACTTCCGCCGGCCCGGAGGATGCGGAAAAACCGCCATCCTAATCGGCCCCATACTGCTGAATGACTCACTACAATATTGAAACAGTAGTGTGAGAATGTTTGCTGGAAGTGTAAGGATACACATTGAGGAATTGAACGTATAAAACATAAGTTTGCTGGTGCATAGAACAGTGCATGCACAGTCTATAGAGCTTTGAAACAGTCTATGGACTAAGGCCTGTTTTAATCCATGAGTATCTAGATAGTGACTGGATCATTACAGCTCTGCAAAGAAAACTCCTCACTAAATTTATTACAGCTTCAGTTTTACCATGGTACAATGGAAAAGAACATACTGCTGACTGGCTCACTACAATACTAAAACAGCAGTGTCAGAGTGTTTGGAGGAAGTCTAAGGATACAGACTGGGGAATTGAAGGCATAAAACACTAGGTTGCAGGTGCATACAAGACTGCATGTATACTCCATACGGATTTTAAGCAATCCATACTCTCAGATCCACTTTGCATATTTTAAATGAATACAAAAATATATAACAGAATCTATCAGTGCTTCACTTTTAGTACAATAAATACATTAGTAGATAGTGCTCAAACCTTTATTATTTTTAAACAATAAATGTATTCTTGTAACATCTCATAATTTAACACACATTCCAATACAAGTTCATCAGATATGTCATTCAGATCAATTCCCTCATTAGCAGTTTCTGAATTAATTTTTTCTAAAATTTCAACGTAATTTAATGCTTCCAGAAAATCTCCATCAAAGCTTTCGTCTTCGAAATCACACCTCATGTCTGCAGCTCTAATTTCCCCTTCTTCACTCTCATTGCCTGTGACAGATACGATTAGTTCTTCAATTATACTCAAGGTAATATCCAAAATCTCCTCAGTATGAGGCTGTTCTCTTTACATAATTTTTCCTTTATGTTCTTGCTCCTTGTATAAAAATATAAACAGTTAATTTTATCACTTTTCGTAATATATAATACAAAACTACAATTTTCACCTATTTTGGCCTACAAAAAAAACTATATAAATACTATTATCTAATAACATTCCATTAGTAGAGTTTTAGTCCTTTGCAAAGTTATATAAATATAATTACTTATAAGGATATCCTGTTCTTAGCTTTTCTTAAATTTTAAAACCAGTCACTCCTTATGACTATAGGAAAAACTTCAGGCTGTTTTAGTAAAATACACTACTACAAAATTTAGAATATGTCTATTCACCTTACCCATTCCAAAATTGTAAATGTGTCTTAGTAAAATGCAAAAGATACTATTCATTGTCCAGAATAACACTGTATATCTGTGTATATTTAGACATCAGTATCACACTACTTTTTGAATACTTCATGTGTTTACTCTATCTCTATTCCTCATCTATAACTTAGTCTAACCCTACAAATTACCTACCCCTTCGACTTTGGAACTAGCCTCTCCTCTAGTATTTATCTGCAACCTTGTAGCTTGCGGTTCTTTATTTTTCTCACTGCTTATAACCTATAATTACGTAACATTCATTAACCTAGGCCTCTCAGTTTATTGTCTAATTTTTATATTATATTAATAATTTCCTTGTGTTCTTCTACTAACCTTTCTTTATGCAGTTGCTTGTTATCTGTTCTGTCAATCCTTGAATATCTTGTGTTTTTCACCAATGTTCCTTCTTAATTCAACAGCGTTTCTGGTATTCCTTACTCAATGACCTTGCTTAGCACAAATTTTATCGTTTCTTGTTTTAGATTAGAGAAAATACATCGAGTGAATATATTCAATATTCTCTATAATGTCAGGTAAGTTTAGTCACTCAGTAACTTGTCATACGATTATTTTCCAAGAATATACCTTTGTCAACTATAAGGTATCACTTAGGTTTCCTGTATGGTTTCTTGTTGAAAATCAACCGCTGTGCAATGTGCAGGCTTATTCCAACTCAGAAGCTGAATCCTAGTTGCGGGCACGATAACTAAGGTAAGTTTATCCGGGAACCTTCTTTAACTCTCTCACAAATATTTGTGCTTTCTGTTCAGGAATATCTATGGAGCAATTGAAAACGGGTCTGAACTCAGGAACGTCTTAGGTGAAGTGCGCACTCGTTAGGGAGTGTGCGCCTCACTAAGGAATCCCCACAGGTGTGTGGTAAATAACTAGACCACCACTGTGTCTTTCCTCGAGGCGGCCATCTTAGAATTCCTCTGTTGCACTAAACCACTCCAAGTATGTTTCCTTGCGGATTCTTCATCTCTCCAGCAGCAGCTAGGGTTTAGATAAGTCATTATCGTATCCACTGATTGATGAGGGGTTGTGACAGGTACACTCAGTATATAATTTTTTGAAATATCTTTAAAAGATACACACTTATCTTCTCCATCCATGTTTTGTTACTTCAGCTCGGTTGAAGCACATTCCATCGACCATTTTTAACAGTTACTTGTACTTACCTTAAGCATATTAAATAATAAAAAAATTATATATTATAAAATTACCATCTGTGGAAGACACAAAAAAATACAGTTACAATATATCTTTTACAACACAAAATAATTTGTGAACTATTACATTTGCCTTTTTTGCTGTTCTCAGAATATATTGAATTTCACTAGAAACAGTGAGTTCGATAGTACTCATCACATAACAGCAGGCAAAAAAAGACAATCAATAAGATTATCTTAAAAAAATTCAACATTCTCAATAACAATCTAAAAAATAGAAATAAAACATATCTTAAATGTTTTTTTCTAAGAGCAATTTCTTACGTAAATATGACACATTTCAAACAATCATAACATAACAAAACATTATGATTAATTTTCATACACTATAAATAATATTACTTACAAATATATGCTGACAAAATATATAACAACAAGTCTTTTATGGTTTCATTTACTTTTCCACACGGCCAAATAGTGTGCGTCAAATTCTTAGTTTGGTAATTGTTCAATAGTAATCCTGAGCATCTGCCTCCCAGCCTTCTGATCCAAAACCAACGACACCATTTGCACCATCTCCCAGTGCTCATCCCTCAGCCCGACGCTATTCAACATCTTCATGGCTACCCTCACACAAGTAGCCCACCATCACAACCTCAACATCATCTCCTACATCAACGACACCAAGCTCATCCTCTTCCTCACCAAGAATCCACATACCACCAAAAGCAACCTCCACGACGCAATGAAGGACATCGCCAACTACATAAAGAGCAGCTCTCTAAACATGAAGTTGCACAAAATAAAAGTACTCACCCTCAAACCCACCCCCTCAGCCTCGGACGACTCCTGTAAGCTCACTACACTGCGGACAGTACCAACACCTATTAACCATGTCCACAACATATGATTCTTCCTAAACTCCTCCCTCTCCATGTGTAAGCAAGTTTACACCGTCTCCTCGTACTTCCATAACACCCAACACATGCTCCGCAACTTTTACAAGTGGATCCTTACCAAAAGAAGAAGAACAGTGACACAGTTCCTCATCAGCAGCAGACTACATTGTGGTAAAACACTCTACACATGAATTACAGCCAAACACCTACAACAACTACAACAAATCCAAAGGACCACCACCTGATGATTATGAATTTTCCCTGGTGCAGCCACATCACTCACCACCTAATACACCTACACTGCCTCGATATCAACAAGAGGATCACCTTCAACCTCCTCACCCTCACTTACAAAATACTCTACAACACCAGACTAATGTACCTTAACAGCAGAAATCCTAAAAGGCCAAATTTTGACATTTTGGCTTTAAAAATATTAAGAATTTGGTAACTCTTTGGTCAAACATTGCTTAAAAACTAATTGACTATCCTTACAATGTATCCAACCTTTCAGACATTTTAAATAAACAGTGTAACGTTCCGATGTTGTAGAAGGTCCATCATGAAAAATAATTGCAACAGCTACAAAAGTTCTTCCTGATATTGAAACTTGACCAGCTACAAAAATTTTAATTAAAGTTTCTAATTTTCTTCCATCAGCTCTACAACGTTGCAGCATTAAAATTACATACTGTCCATATCTTTGTAGAAACAATGTTGATGACATTTCTGATTAACATTGGCTACACTCCATGTTTTGAATTGCTCCTATAATTAGATTGTTAAAAGACACTGATTCACAGTCAGGTAAAGTCAAATACATGAATCTTTCAGAGTCTATGTTAGTGCTACATGTAAACAAACAATTTTGACAGTCATGTTGCCATTTATAAGAAAGGCCAAAAAGATTTTAAATATCTATACCTTCATCTTCCAGTACAACAAGCATAAACATTAAAAATTCCTGACAATCTTGCTGAATATTCTGCGTCAATTGACTAGAACCAGAACATATGTCCAAAACATTTCGAATATCAGAAACACTTTGTATTTTACTTTTATGACTACTACATTTCTCATAAACAGAATACAAACAATGAAAAGAATCTTTCGTCCCGATTTTCAACAATTTGCTGTTGCAAACTTTCAAGAACAAAAACAAGATTAACAACTACATTAGCATAGCAGTTGACACCACAACTATTTTCAAACCGATAACCAACATTCTCTTCAATACTGTCCTTTTTGCGTGCAGGCGCAACTTCATCTTGTTTTTTTTCTTTCTCTACAGTTTCACTACAGATATTCTCAAGTCTTCTTTTTTCTACCTACTACACGCTTTTCAAATACTGGATATTGACCTAAATTGGGTGCATATTCTCTTCTTAACCTATTATACTCTTTCACACAGTTTGCATCTGCACTAACCTTTGTCTCATCAAAATCAATCAAGTACAATCCAGATAAAGTTATGACTCGAGACAAAGCAACATATGCCATATCCTCTTTAAACATGGTACTTCCAATATTCACTAAAGCACTATCTACACTTAAACCTTGAGATTTAGGAATAGTCACCGCATATGCCAAACAAACAGGAAACTGTTTTCTGCGTACATTCAAATCTTTTACAAGCAAAAACCGAGATGAACAACGACTAAATTGTTGTACTTCAGCAATTTCATCAAATTTGATTTTCAAACATTCAATCCCATCTCTATTCACATAATTAACAAAATCAACAATTTTACCCAATGCTCCATTTACTAAACCTTTTTCCACATTCAAATTACGTCGTAAAATGTACCCTACAATTTACAAAATGATAGTGATTCCTTCATGTTCTATTTTATCAATAGCTTTCAATTTTATAATTTCTTCATTTTCCAACTTTAACATTTCTTCATTGAATATAGAATATTCACAAAGGGGCCGATTCCGATCCTGGAAAAACACTGTACAAATCGTGGTATGGAGCGTTTTCCCCATACAACTCGTACTTGTAAGGAGGCCCCTACAACCTAGGAAGTACGATCCGTACAAATAGACGCACTCCATACAAATTGTAAAAAAGACCATATAACTCGCATATACAAGCGATTCCGATTCGGATTGCTCTGTACACAATGTTCCCATGTATTCCCGGCAGCAGTTTACAACCCGGCAAGTATGATTTGTACAAACGGCACTCCATACAGCTCTTTTTTTACAAGAGCCAAAAAGTGCCAAAAAAACCCTGTACGCCCCGAAAACAGTACGAGACAGACCCCCTCATGTACGCGTCGTACACCGTATGAATACAGGGGTTCGGTGCGTATGTACGGTGCGTACGGATGGCACGGAAAGTGGGGTACGGTGCGTACATACGCGATGAAGGGGTACTGGTCGTGTACGCACCGTACAAGCACCGTACCCCAAAATTGCATATGTACGCACCGTACCCCAAAATCGTGTTTGTACGCACCGTACCCCAAAATGGCGTACGTGCGCACTGTACCCCAAAATCACGTATGTACGCACCATACCCCAAAATTGCGTACGTATGCACCGTACCCCAAAATCGTGTATGTACGCACTGTACCCCAAAATCATGTATGTACGCACCATACCCCAAAATCGCGTACGTATGCACCGTACCCCAAAATCGTGTATGTACGCACCGTACCCCAAAATCGCGTATGTACGCACCGTACCCCAAAATCGCATACATACGCACCGTACACCAAAAACGCGATTTTGGGGTACGGTGCGTACATACATGATTTTGGGGTACGGTGCGTACATACTTGATTTTGGGGTACAGTGCGTACGTATACGATTTTGGGGTATGGTGCGTACAAACACGATTTTGGGGTACGGTGCGTACGTACGCGATTTTGGGGTACGGTGCGTACATACGCGATTTTGGGGTACGGTGCGTATGTACGCGATTTTGGGGTACGGTGCTTGTACGGTGCGTACACGACCAGTACCCCAAAATCACGTATGTACGCACCGTACCCCAAAAATCGCGTACTTACTTTGCGTACATGCGCGATGTTGGGGTACGCACCATACACACGCCTCACATGTGGGGGGACCACTGTATGCCTCATACCCCTATATGACCCGTACCCCAGTATGAGTCGTACCCCCAGAACGAGTCATACCAGGGTACGAGGCGTATAGGGGTTCGCTTCGTTGCCCGGTACGAGTCATTCCCCGTATACAGGCCATTTTCCATACAAATCATATGCTGACAACCCGGTACGAATCGTACTTGACGGGTTGGACAGCCTTTTTACAAATTGTATGGTCTTTTTTACAAGTCCGTGTCGTACAACTTTTCCCGATCCGATTTGTAAGGATCGGGCCGATCTGTATGTATTTTTCCCGTACGAATCGTACTACACTGGTTGGAAGGGACTTTTACAATTTGTATGGAAAAAAATACAAATCCTATTTGTATGGAAAATAAAAATCCAGGATCAGAATCGGCCCCATAGTGTTGGCATTAAGCAGATTACAGATTTGTTTCCTGCAATTCTCATGTATATTTTCTCTGGGACAATATTTTCATTTGGAAACAAATTCAAAAGTAATCGTCTCTGTAAAGCTTGTTTGCCATGTTCAGTCACTTTTCCAATTCTTACATCATGAAGAATAGTTCCATAATCAGCATCATTTGCCTGTAGCATATTTGTAATAAGTTCCTTATACTCAAAATATGACCAAATGTTTACATTTCCAATGCTCACCAAAGACTTACTGGTATCTTCATGCGACAGTGTTTTAAATACTGGCTGTCCTTTTACAGGAGTAAGTTCTAGAAGATCTCCAAAAACTATGACGTGTTTTCCTCTGAATAATACGTCATACTCTGTTTTAAGAATTTGCTGCATTCTTAAATGCACAAAAGCAAGCTTTAAGTTTGATACCATGCTTACCTCATCAATAATGAGAAGTTTCAGTTTCCTCAAGACTCTTGAAACTTCACAAGAAGCTTCTCCAGATAGCTTGTGGTATTCTAATTTATTTTCATGCTCTACTGGTAGCATTAATAAACGATGTAAAGTAATTCCTTTATTATTGTGGGATGCACTTGCTCTTATATAGTTCTTTCTGCTCCAGATTTAGTTATTCTTCCAAGTTTCCAAAGTTTGTTACATCTTCTTGACCTTGATACATTGCTGTTTCCACCTCTTCCATAGCAGTTGCTGCTTCATATTGAACGATTGGTTCTCCTAGTGAGTCCTGACTCAATGGAGCAGAAGTTTTACTGTCTTGAGAACTGTCTCTAGCAATCTCAGCTGCAATTCTAGCGTCTTGCTCAATTTCGTCATTCAACATTTTCACATTATTTGCAAAAACAGGACATTCTATAGTATCTTTAGTTGCATTGAAGGAATCTTCATAGCTCTCGAAATCTCCAAGTAATTCCAATTCTGAACGCCATGGCTTGAAAAGTTGCAAAAGAGCTAAAGAGTAAAATTCCCTTTTGTCAGATGTTTCGCAACTCAGTTTATGGTGATTAATCAAATGTCATTTTCTTTGTTTCGCCAGACATCCTTCAGAACCAATAACGGCGTTTATCCCATTATTAATGTTTTCGGTAATATTCTGTTTAAAAATTTAGTTTTGCAGCACTTCATAGAGACAAATGTTCTCAAGATGATGACTTCTATTTGGATAATATGTATCCAACATATTTGTTTTCACAATATCTGTACTTTCTGGCTCTTTTTCAGCTAAATATTCAATTTCTTTTACAGATTTAAGAACTCAGTTTCGTGTTGCAGCAAGACATAGACTCACCCAAATGATTCTTCTAGATTTGGAATATAGACTTGCAGATAATAACCGATCCGAGCATTCATACGCTCCAATTTCTCGATGAGATAACATCTTCAAACTGTAAGTATATAACTTCTTACTTAGACTCTTCTTGTGGGAAATCTCTTCTCACATTTCCTTCAATTCCGTCTTTTTGGATTTTGTTATGTAGGATGTTACATATCGAGCAACAGCAATGGAATTGTCCGCAACACATTGAATATCCATATAAGCATTCCACATGGACAAAATGACTGGGTTATAGTCATTTACATATTTTGACTCTTCATTTCTTCTTAAGTTGTAGGTATTTTTTGGAGACGTTCTGGTGATAGTATGTCGCAAAGATGACATAAAACTGTTCACTCTTCCTTTTGAAATTACAGGTCGTGGAAATGCAAAACGGCATTTGGTGTAGAATTTGTCCTTAGATTTGTACTTTCGACGACAGTATTTCCCACAACGATGACTTTGGAATCATGAGACTTGTTCTCTTATGTCCTTATCTTGTGTACTTTTGGGTATATCACATATAGCATATTCTTCAATAAAAGACAACACAGTATCATCTGAGTCTGTTCCAAATTTGGGAGCATCTTTGATCCATATTAGCATGTGTATGTGAGGAGCACCTCTTGCTTGATACTCCTTTTTCCCCAAAAAGTCCAGAACCTCTCCAAGAGGAGGATTTATTTTATTGGTAATGAAAGATATCATAGCTTCAAATCTATGATTGAAATACCTGCATACATTAACTGGTTCCAAAGAGCACAATTCTCCAGGTGTCTTGTATTCAATATTTAGTATATTTGAATTTGCCTCTTGATGAAATTGAAGTAAATCATCCCAAGCATATTCAGCACAGCTTAGAGTAAGGAACCATGTAGGAGTTCCTAAGTTCCTTAGCATAGATTTCAGTTCTCCATGACGACGGTACCAGTGCTCATTAGTACCACCCTGACACACCATGAGATTAATTAGCTGAGATTCCAAAACATTATCTTTCTGCAGTATTTTATCCATAAATTCCTTTGCCGAAACATTTTGCAGATGTAAATGTAAATGTAAATGTAAATGTACAGGAATTTATATAGCGCAAATCACCAAGCGGTCTCTAAGCGCTTGCTTAGGGAACCCGTCCTGGTATTCCCCTGTGAGATAACCCTGGCAGGGTATCCGCAAGGTGAAAGCCAGGCATCCCGCCGCGAGGGGCCGTTGTGGAGATTAAGCAAGCTATTGCCCAGAGTCGCAGAGTGTGAACCCATGAATCGAGTAGGCACCGGAGCGAGAATTGTCGAGTCCATGGACATTTTAGGACTCAAGACCCCGCCGAGCCGGGAATTGAACCCTGGTCCCGGGCTGACCTCTGCTTCCAGGTCTGCCTCCTCTAACCAGTGAGCCACACTTCTCCAGATGTACACCTGTTTTCAATATATGGTTTACTGAATAAAAAAGTCCAGACAAATCACTCTCAAACAAAAGATGAAACAAATACGGAATACATTGTCGAAATCTTGGATCTTCTGCATATAATCTTGATGTCCGGTATTCAGATGCAGGAATCTGCACAGGTCGGTCATCATATTGTCCTCCGTTTCCAGTGGAAAACAATTGAGGGAAACAACGAGCTTCCAAGCTTTTTTCCCATACACTAATGGGACTTCCTTTTGCCTCTTTCATTTGGAATAACTCTATAGTATTCCCCATCACTTCTTTAGAATGCAGTGGATGAACACTGTAATGTCAGTTCTGGACACATCCACTTTTTCAATTTGTCCAGATGGCAAGTCACTATCTTCTTCTACAGTTATTTCTTCTTCTCTCACATACACATTTCTGTAATATTGATTATTTTTTACCAGATAGAACGTTGCCTTTTTCACTTTCCTAACATCCACTAATTCTTGCCAGATGTTTTACTTTTAGTAGGAACACCATTAACAAGAATACCTAAAGGTTCATCCTCTACATTTTCTACACCAATTGTTTCAATATTACTCTTTAAATCTAGCGGCAAATATACAACTCTTCCCTTTAATCCTCTCTGTAAATCAGAAGGAGGCAATTTTCCTGTCTTAGGCTCCATACGAACAATAGCGTGAAATGGATGCACACATTGAATACGAATAGACTCATAGGTATTTAAATACATCAGTTGGGAAGGAATATTTACCAACTCAAGATTATTATGCACAGCTCTAGCAGGCATTTTGTTCTCGTCTAATTTGTTATAACAATATTTACAAATACGCTGATCAGAACCCAAAATAAAACAATTCTCTACCAACAAATAAGTTGCAAAATCCTTCTACTCATTATTATTTCCCTTTTCACTTTTTAAATACAAATCAACAGTCCTGGTCTGATTTTTATAATGAGTTTGTCGACAACAAATACAAGAATAATTTGGCCTTTCACCTGAAATCACTTTAAACTTTGTAATTTCTTGCTCAAGATTTTCTGTACTACAATGTTGTACGTTCTCTTCTATTAACATCTCAATTTTTGCACTGTCTTCCACAGGACCAAAATAACTAACCTCAATTTCATCACAAACGTTCTTTACACTTGATACAGATCCATGCAAAAGAGCATTGTTCAACTTTTTTAACAGTAGAGCTGGAATTTTTGCATAATACAATATTCTGACTAATTTCCTCATTTCAGAATGATGTACTGCTAACATGCTGAAATGGTGAAAAACACTTCGACATACTTTTTTAGAAAGACAAGCCAGAGAATTACCTTGCAAACCAGTATTTTCTCTCACTCTGCAAGGGTCTAGTCCTTGCAACATCTTAATCTTTTGTTTAACACTTTTCTTAGTATAGATACATAAGAAATTGCATAAAAAATCAATAGATTCTTGCCGTACACTGCAAATACTACTACAATTCCAAGTGTACACTGGAGCTTTAGGACGTCTCCCAAAAACTTCATCAGCTAACACCTCTTCTGCATTTCTAGGAACAATTTTCTCTTTCTCAATAGAACAACTATGTCTAACCTCTTAAGCACGACCACTAGTGTCAACTGCATGCAGCAACTCATTACTCTGAAGATAACTTTCTTCATTAAAAAAAGGCTCAGAACGTGAACTATGTTTCCATTCACCCAAACAAAACTCACAAAAATTATTTTTGTTAATTACCCTTCTCCACTTACTTTTGGCCTTCATTAAATGGATTGGCTTATCTAGTGATTGAAATCTATTTGTTACTATAATGAACAATTATGTTTTCAATTCCAAAGCTTTCTCAACTACATTTTCCATACCTTTCTTCTTCTTATAAAAGGCTGTTTTTTTACACCCCTTATCTTCTTTAAGTAAATTTGAAACAACTCTATTATAAAACATTTTTTCCCTAATTTCCATACATAGATTTTTCCTCCTTTTACTATACACTATTTTTTCTGCAGTTGACTTTCCATGATTGTTCTCTTTATCCTTCTTTTTCTTTTTCGTTGCAGACACAGTAGTAGCATTTTTCCCTTTGTCCACACTACTCTTAGTCTTTAATATTTTCCTCAGAAAAGCGTTTCTTCTCTTACCAGGACTTTTTTTCTTTTTCTTAACACATGGTTCTTCATGGATGACTTCTTGTGGATGACTTCTTGTGGATGACTTCTCTTCAAATAAACACCTTTGTTTCATTGTTTCCTCTTCTGACTTTTGGTAGGCTTGACACAGTTTCTTCAGTATTGATAGACAGAATCTATAAAAAAAAATATATATAACATTACAAAAATAAATATATGAAATATTCTATAATATTACTTATAAGAACAGAGGCAGGATTATGACAAGAAACGTGAGACAATGAAAATAAAAGTACTTACAACAAGAGAGGAAGAAGTATGAAACAAGGGAAAATATAACCAAAAAGGGGAGTATAAACAGACACTGTAATATAAAGGGATGGAGGAAGTATGAATAAACTAAAAAGTATCATTAGGTAAAGGAGAGTATGAAGAGAAACATGGAAATATGAGGACAGAAGAAAGAGTATAAGAAGAAAAAAGAGAGTAAGAGGACAGAGGGGGCACCATAAGAAGAGAGAGAAAGACTCTAAAGAAAAAAGAAGGAATATGTGAAAAGACACGCAACTATAAGAACAAAAAAAGGAATACTAGGAAAGGACAGTGTGTATAAGGACAGAGAGAACAGTACCAGAAGAGAGCACGAAGAATGTGGGGAAAAGTAGAGCATAAAGAAAAAAGGGGTGTACAAGAACAGAAGATACAGATTGAGGAGAAAAGAAGGAGTATAAATAGATGGAGGATTATAAACAGTGAAAAATGTATGACGAAACAGGCAGAAGTATGACAAGAGAAACACATATAAAGAGACAGATCACTATGAAAAGACGGAGAATATGAGGAAACTGCTGCAGAGTGTATGCAGGGAGTCAATGAGGAATAAGAGAAGACAGCAAACAATATCAACAGATTTAAGAAGTATAAACAGAGAGAACGGAAAATGAAAAGAGAAAAGAAATATTCAGAAAAAGAGTAAAATATGAACACAGAGAGAAGGAGTATAGGACAAAAGGAAATATAAGAAAAACTCAGTAGTATGAGGAGACATTGAGAAGTAAGAGAGCAGAATATGAAAACAGTGGGGAGTATAAGAACAGGGGGGGAATAATGAGAGGAATATGACAACAAGAAAAGACGGCAATATTAGTAGAGAGTGCAAAGTATAATAAAAGAGAGGGGAAAGGTGACTACAGAGAAAAGAGTATTAGAACAAAATGAAGAAAAAATTATGAGAAAACAATAGGGAGTACCTGCAAAGAACAGTGAGAATAATAAGAAACAGAGAATATAAGAACAGAAGAGTATATATGAAGAAAGAGGAAAGAATGTAAAAAGACACAGAGACAAAAATGTGGATAAAAGACAAATATAAAGGTAGACTGACCGTATAAGGAGAGAGGGAGTACTATGAGAACACAGTAAGAAATATGACAACAGTGGTGAATATAAAGACAAGAGAGAATATAAAGAGTAGGACGAATATGCAAAAAGAGGAGCAAGTATGAAAAAAAAGTATAAAAAGAGAGCAGAGTATAAGAAAAAGAAGATAGTATAATCAGCGAGGAAGGAGTAAGACCAGACAGGAGGGAGTATGACAAGAGAGTGTAGAAAATATACAAAAAGGTGCGAATATAGGGGCATATTATCAAGGACCAGTCTTAAAATTATCGCCGTTTTCTCGACAGGAAACTGCCGATAAAACGGCGATAATGGACTTGATAATACGCCCTTGTTGATTCCCATAGAAACCCATGTTCTGCAGTTAACATGGGCTTCTATGGGAATTAACAAGGGCGTATTATCAAGCCCATTATCGCTGTTTTATCGGCAGTTTCCTGATGATAAACCGGCGATAATTTTAACACCGGTCCTTGATAATATGCCCCATAATTCCTTAATGTACACACATACACAGTGTGATATTACCCACAAAAATTATAAGACCATGCATTTTACCAAAACACATTTACTACTGTAAAACGTTTAAAAAGCAGCGAATATAGGGGCATATTGTCAAGGACCGGTGTTAAAATTATCGCCGTTTCATCGGCCGGAAACTGCCGATAAAACGGACGATAATGGGCTTGATAATACGCCCTTGTTAATTCCCATAGCAACCCATGTTCCGGTGTTAACATGGGCTTCTATACGAAATAACAAAGGCGTATAATCAAGCCCAATATCGCCGTTTTATCGGCACGTTCCGGCCGATAAAACAGCAATAATTTTAACACCGGTCCTTGATAATATCCCACCTAATTCCTTAATGTACACACATGCACAGTGTGATATTAGCCAAAAAAATATGAGACCATGCATTTTACCATTTACTACTGAAAAATGTTTAAGTGACTATACATATTCCATGTATATAATTACTACATTTCAGTGAACAACACTGACTCATTTTCCAAATACATAAGCAAATTTCTACATTATTTCTGCCACTATTACATCAAACAAAACTAACAGAATAAAACAACAAAGATGCACAAGGGGCTTGTAAATCGACCCAGACTATGAGGCACATTACGATCGCGGACGGACTTGCGTCCGTCCGCGAGCCCTGAGTAGGAGGAAACGTCCGCATGTGCTGCGGTGTTCCCTCCTGTGCAATTAGGATGTGACCGCCACCCTGGCGGTCACATCCTCTATTTTTAACATTGCGGTGGGTGCGGCTTTAAGCTGCCCCCGCCGCAATGTTAAAAATGCATGCATCGCATTTGTATGCACAAAGCGGCAGGCACCGCGCGGTGCCTGCTTCTTTGTGCACGCAAATGCAGGGGGGTACCATAGGTACCCCCCATGTGCACCTCCTACCCCCCCTTCACCCAGGGGGCCCGCAACGGGCCCCCGAAGTGAAACTCTGTATGCTTTTCCACGGCGGAAAAGCCACCACGGAAAAGCATGTCATACACACCATCCTAATATGGCTGGCGGTGTCTGATAGACACCGCCAGCCATGTTAGAACCTTTCCGCCGCGGTCGGAAGGCGACCGCGGCGGAAAGGCTGCGGACGGAATCCCAGACCCACCGCCATCCTAATATGGCGGTGGGTCTTTTGAGGCTCCGCAGCGGTTTGGATGCGGAAAAACCGCTATCATAATCGGCCCCTGAATACAGAGGGAGACAAACAAGAAACAGGACATAACAAGGTGTATCAAGAAAAAAATTTAATATGAAGAGAATAGGAATAAAATGAGGAGACAGAAGAAATAAGAGAAGAAATAGGAAAATATAAAGACATTGAAGGGCAATATCACCACAGAGGACAATATAAGAAAAAGACAGTAGTACCAAGAGAAAGAAAGGAGTAAGAGGAGACAGAGGGAAGTATAAAAAGAGAGGCTAGAAATTATGGAAAAAGGGACAAATATAGGCCCATGTTATGAAGAAAGGGCGACACATTGTCCCCGCTTTTATCGTCAGGAAACGGCCGCTAAAGCGGCGATAATGGGCTTGATAATATGGCCTTGTGAATTCCCATACAAAACCAGGTTAACACCATAACCTGGACTTCTATGGGAATTCACATGGCATATTATCAAGCCCATTATCGCCACTTTAGCGGCAATTTCCTGCCGATAAAAACGGTGATAATGTATCGCCCTTTCTTGATAATATGCCACATAATTCCTTAAACTACACAGACGCACAATGTGATATTAAGCAATAAAACATAACAGCATGCATTATAGCAAAACACATTTACTATTATAAAATGTTTAACAAAGGACGAATATAGGGGCATATTATCAAGACAGGCGATAAAAGTATTGCCGATCAATCGGCAGAAAACTGCTGATAAATCAGCAATAATGGGCTTGATAATATGCTCTATGCAATTCCAATCGAAACCCATGTTAGATGTCCCTCACATCTAACATGGAGTTTGATTAGAATTGCATACAGCATATTATCAAGCCCACATCGCTGCTTTATCAGCAGTTTTCTGCTGATTAAGCGGCAATAATTTTATCGCCTGTCTTGATAATATGCTCCATAATTGCTTAATGTACAAACATGCACCACATACATTCCCATACAATTTATCAACTCACCTTTCAAATTGATTTGTATATTAAGAAGAATGCCACTCACACAGTAGATATTCTTATACAGAATCTCTCTACTTCAGTGTTTGTACCAGAACCACGAAATGGAACATTACACATACATACATGTAAATAACCAATTCAAATCCTTCACACATTAGTTCGAAACGAAACACACATTTCCATTGCTTTAACATTTCAAACCTATCCAACTGACATAACTTTCCACCCTACCCCCAACAGATCATGCAAAAGTCAACTGTCAACAGAGGTCAAAAGTTCAGCACTGTATAAAACACTGCTCATCAACAATTTTAGACTATGCATAATCACTTACTTATAAGTACCAATAAAAAGAAAAGGCCTCATTACAAGCAACCAACATATAAACACATAAACTTCATACATATCTGTAAAATACATATTTTTATTGATTTATTATTCCTTACATACGCTTATGAAACGACTTTCAGAATTCGCACAGTACTGGTACACTAAATATACCATAAAAATAAAAAATAGCATCTTTCACTAATTTCTTTCAAGCCCCAGGGACTCCATCCCCCGGGGCTCAAATATAACGTTCAGCACCGTGGGGGGAGCCCCAAAACCCCCACAGTCCCAGCCGGCTCTCTGCGTCCTTTGGGAGCCGGCATTGCTTTTTGTCAGAGAGACCAGCTTACATGCTGCTCTCTCAGAGGAAAAGCAATCTGCTTTCCTACTTGAAAGACAACTCTCAACCTACCATAGCAAACAGCAGTGTCCCAGGGATAGGAACCCCGTAACACTACAGGAGCCGGCCCTGGGAGGTGGTGGTCCCCAGGGCCATCAAAGACTCAACAAAGGCCATCTAACATTTTGACCTTCGGATCATTGTGAACCCCCCTAAGCAGTCCTAGGGGGACAGGAAGTCCAATAGTAAATAGCAAACTTTTCCTGTCAATCTACACACTCAATCTACATACATATACAAATAAATAAAAAATCAAAATTTTTCCCACATTACATCAAAACGAAACACACTTTTATATTGCTTGAACTTTTGAACCCTTTCCAACTGACAAAACGTTCAACCCTTCCCCCATTCCACAATGTGCCAGTTACCATAGAAACACTTCAGGGAACACCTAACTCAGCACACAAGTGGAAAGTTCATCATACATTGTTGCAAATTAAAACAGCAAGTGTGCTTGACTTGAGAATATACCAGCTTATCTTATGTAACGTTCTTTTCTATCACTTTTTCTTAACCAATAAAAATCAGCCTTTTAAAACACAGAAACATTCATCCTAGCTTAGTGTAGAATGTTCTTGAACAACTTATGAATCCTTTTCTTTTTTCAAAACTGCATGTTGTCCACCATTTTAGAAAAAATCTTACTTTTCAAACTGCCATTTCATTTACAGAGACATTCAGAGTGCATCCAGACCTCTCTTCAAGATGCTTACAGTGTGGATTGTGTGACACAGCTATATTTTTTGGAGTCAAAGGTACGCACAACGGGAAGGAATTCACAAAGACCTATGTTTACCAAATGTATACATTAGATGGATTGGACAGAGAGGATTAAAGTGGCACCAATTGATACCATTGGTGAAATTCTTTTTGCATCTCCAACACCCTGACCTCATAATTGTGCACTGTGGTGGCAATGACCTAGGCACTTTGATGGGGGTAAGTCTGAAAATGCTTATGAAGTACACCCTTGCACAATTGATGACACTGTATCCCCAAACTGCCTTTGTATATTCTAATATATGCCAAAGGCAGAAATGGAAGCGGTCCAACCACTATTGTCGACAGATTGAAAAAGCTAGGAAATATGTGAATAAATCTGTTTCTGCCTTTCTCCGAGACTATAGAATGGGGTCCATCTACCACAACAATCTACATTTCAATATCCATCACATCTATAGGAGAGACGGTGTACATTTTACAGATGAGGGAAACAGAGTCTTCCTCTTGAACTTTAGACACTGCATTGGTACTTACTTGTAGGTACTAAAATCTACACAAGGGCTCTTTTTAGAGCCATTGAGCATCTAAACACATACACTTCATTCAAAGACCAAAGAACAGTGGTAGTGTTTCCCTACCAAGAGAGAAAGCGTCTGCACATAATGTTAATACATACTACGGAAGAAGAAACAATATACGTGAAATGTGTTAAATAAAGATTATGTTATTCTGCGCCAAAGGGGTGCATTTGTGGCTTGAAATACACCCACCACCAAGGGTGTCAAGCAGCACGAAGTGCCGAATATCAAAAAAAGAGAGAACAAGCCACACAGCACTCCCAAAATTGTCTATATGATAATTTTTCCCGGAAACCTGGGCGAGTGTTCTAACTACCAGAAGTAATATTGTGTGGGTTCATTCATAATCCACAATATATACTGTTCATTGTTATAAAGTAAGCTCCAAATTCAGAGATCCAAAACAGGTTGTATTCTTCCAATTCTTTATTGTGTATCCATAAAGATATAAAAAGACTTCACAGCTCACACCACCGACACGTGTTTCGTCTCCTTAGAGACTTTTTCAAGGCTGGAATCATAGAACAAAAACTACTTTACTCAATAAAATGTCCATTTTATTCTGCAGAAGCGGAGGGAATGGCTGCCATTACTTCTACTTTTAATGCTTCACAGCCAATGAACATTAAGCTTGGGAAGCTCCTCCTTGGAACACGTTACCGATTGCGACGTCCCTGATACTCCTTGGAGGGGAAGGGGATGGCTGGCAACACTTCTACTTTCAATGGTTTACAGCCAATCAACATTAAGCTTGAAAAGGTCCTCCATGGAAACCGTCAGCCAGTCAGATGTCCCTCCTACTCTGTGGAGGGTAAGGGAATGCCTAGCAACACTTCTACTTTCAATGGTTCGCAGCCAATGAACATTAAGCTCTGGAAGGTCCTTCTTGAAACATGTGAGCAAATCAGATGTCCCTCCTACTCCGCAGAGGGCAAGGGAATGCCTGGCACCACTTCTACTTTCAATGGTTCGCAGCCATTGAACATTAAGCTCAGCCAATTAAACATGAATTTTGTTCTGCGCACATGGGGAGAACACACCCTCTCACGTAATATTAAATTTCTTCTACCAAACTGACACTATCCATGATAAGAGTGAACACCCCATTATAAGTAAACATTACTCTGCATTATATTAAAGAAAGGCCGCAATACGTCGCATTGTTGTTCTTCCTACTGAACATTGCCGCAATACGGTGCATCGTTGTTTTGTAGATGTGTTTTCCACGGCCTGCGCACAATTCACACTACCTGTTAGTGCCCCAACACAATGTCCAGAGCCTATGCAACCTTGCCGCAATACAATTCATCGTTGTTTTGCGGACGTGATTTCCACAGGCCTACACAACATTCACACTACCTGTGTGTGCACCCTATACACTGCTTGTTGCAATACGGCGCATTGTTTTCCCGACAGGCTTTCCAGAGCCTAAGCAACCTTGCCGCAAAACCGCCCACCGTTGTTCTGCGGACGAGATTTCCACGGCCAACGCAACATTCAAACTCCCTGCCTCTCCACCATAAAGACTGCTTAAAGTAACTCCACAGTGTTCCTACAATACCCTCTTATACAAGTTTTCTCTTTTTCCCCCCTACTCCTTTCAACTGGGTCACAGAACTATGGACCCGATGGCTTGTAGATGAAAAGATGTGAGCTGACGAACTGAATCACAAAATGGCTGCCAACACTTCCAAGTTTCAACCGCTCACAGCCAATGAGCCTCAAGCTTGTGCTCAAAACCACTCAGCTAATCAGATGTCAGAATTCTCAAAAATTGTTATCTGTAAAAGTTGATATTTCTCAAAAACTACTCAATGGATTTCACCATTTAAAGAAAGGCATGCTTTCTGGACCACAGCCTTTCTCCCTGCCAAATTGGGTGTAATTCCGTTCAGCAGTTTGACCTGTAGCCTTGTCTAAAGTTTCCTATGGAAAATGCTTTTTCTCAGCCCCCCCCCATGACCAATCACCCCCAAACTTTCAAGACAGGAGCTGATCAAAAAAGAGAAACATTTTGAAAAATGTTGTAAAGATTCGTTAAACGACGCTAAAGTTATAAGCACATGAATAAAAAAATTCCTATGGAAACATGGTCCTAACTATAACTAACTACAGGAGACTGTCAGTAGGTAATATATATATATATATATTACCTACTGGCGGTCGCCAGTAGGTATATATAGTTAGGACCTAGTTTCCATAGGAAATCCGCAACATTCTATTGGGAATAACTTTGGCGCCGGTTGATGAATCCCTGCGAATTTCTCAAAGAAGATGGCCCGCTCCACTCCTCTCCTCTCCTTCCCTGAAAGTTTTGGGGGGATTCGACAAGTGGGGGCTGAGAAAAAAGGGGGCCCCAAAACATGTTTTCCCCATGTTATTTTTCATAGGACGATTAGACACGGCTACAGCCCGAACCGCTGAACGGAATTACACCAAACTTGGCAAAATGGTAGGGACTGGTATGCAGTACGGCCTTTTGTTTAAATAGTGTAAATCCCTCCAGTAGTTGTTGAGAAAATTGAATTTGAAGAAATGTATATATTTATATAAGCCTACTGTAAGCTTACTGTACTCTGTACCTTCCCGAGTATGAGCTGCATTCTGATTGGCTACCAATGTCCGTCAACACTCCAAAACAGAAATTGTTGGCAGCCATCTTGTACCTCGGTAGACTGAGGCACATGAAAAGCTGAAAAACAAAGCTGAAAAACAAACGTGTAGAACTCAAAAAGGGGGCAGGGTAGAAGCACCCTGACCCCCTAGAGTTCTCCTCAATGTCTGACCTCTCCTGTAAATAAGCAAGGGTTTCTCAGTGATGTACGGGCGCAGTTTGGGAATATCCCATAGTGGGTGCCAATATTTTCTAAAGGCCTTAAAGATTCTGTCACTATGTGCAGTGTATTTAGTAAAGAATGAGATATTTTCTCTGGTTGTGCCTGTTGTTTGACCACACTTCCTTTTCCTGGGGGTGGTTATTTGGAGGGTGCCAGCTCTGGGAAGTTCGAGTATTCTTCGTTCAGCTTTATTGAGGGTGTGTTGGTTGTAACCCCTATTGGCAAAACGCTGTTTGATGTCAGTGATGTTGTCTATGAACCCTTTCTCCTCACTGCAGATGCGTTGGGTTCTGACCATCTCGCCATAGGGGATGTTAGAGATGACTGTGCTAGCATGTGCACTAGTTGCATGAGGTGGCTCTTCTAAATAAGGTGCTGTGTACCAGTCCCTCCTTGACAAAGAAATTAATACCTAAGAAGTCAATGTGTTTATGATGGTGGGACATGGTCAGCTTAACATTGTAGGGGCTGTCATTAAGGTACGTCAAATAAGCTTGGAAGTCATTCACCGATCCTGCCCATAGACAGATAATGTTGTCACTGTACCTCCCCCAGAACACAATGTGTTTGGTCCAGATGGAGGCACATTTACTCCAGGCATGCTCCCTCTCAAACCAGCCCATGAAAAGGCCGGCATAAGAGGGAGCAAACCTCGAGCCCATGGCAGTGCCCTGGAGCTGGTGAAACCACCTTTCATCATGCTTTAAAACATTGTTAGTAAGGATTAGGTTGATCAAGTCCAAGGTTGTAGGAATAGTGATCCACCCTATCTTTATCTAGATAGTACCGGGTTGCCATCATGCCAAACTCCTTCTTGATGCAGGTGTATAACCGGACAACATCTAGTGTGACAAATCTGAGTTCGTTAGACCATGGATACCCATCAAATTTTATGAGAACATCCTTGCTATCTTTTATGTATGAGGGGAGATTAGCAACATGTTTGTGTAGTGTGAAGTCAACAAATTCGGAAAGTCTTTCCGTGGGGGAACCCACCCCTGAGATGATGGGCCTCCCAAGGGAGAACCTGCCTCCTTTGTGAACCTTGGGTAATATGTAAAGGCATGGGAACCGGGTATGTTCAACATGTAGGTACTTGCATTCATCGTCAGAAATTAAGCATTCATCTCTCCATTCAGTCAGCCCCCCATTGATGATTGTTTCTAGTCTGCCCATGGGATTGTGGCTAATCTGTGCGTAACATTCCTGATCATTAAGTTGACGGGAAATTTCACCCATGTAGTCCTCAGTATTCATAACCACAAGTTTCCCCCTTTGGCCACTTCCCTTATTACTATGCTTGTATCATTCTGTAATCTGGTCAGGGCCTCTCTTTCAGGTAGGGAAAGGTTGTGTTGTCACTGGGGTGTGTGCTTGGAGTGGCTGTTTGTGTAGCTCTTTGGTTATCAGTGCTCCAAATGTATCTATATTGGCATGATACCCTACTTGTGGAATAAATTTGAATTTGCGTCTGAGTCCACTGTCATGGTTGGCGTTCTCAATAATGTCAAGAACGAGAAAGAGAGTGTGCATGTCGGTCATTTCATCATTTTCAATACAAAACCGTGGCTGTACCTGCCGTATTTCCTCAATGGTTCTGTCAGTGCCCAGTGCGTTTGGTACATTAGTGACATCAGATGATGTTTGCTGTGCGACAAATTCCTTTAATTTACTTACCCTCAAAAAGTGTACAAGTCAATGTTTACATCAACTACATCTCCAAACTGTGTGGGACAAAATCCTAGTCTTCTCTTGAGGACATTAGATTCATCATTATCCAATTCCCTTCTAGATAGGTTGACGATATTCAACTCTAGCTGATTGACCTGTCTGTCAATTGGGCCAGTGGTACCCCCCGTGGTGGGTGCCCTGACTTCCTTCTGTCTAGTATTCTGGTCTAGTTCTTCTTGGAGTATAAGGACATGGGGGGTCTCCCCCTTCCTCCTTGTCTTCCCCTCTCCTTGTTTTCTTATGCCTCTTTTTGGTTGTCTATCCCTTATTCACAGTCTCTCTAGTTCCTTCTGAAAGCTGGTTGCAACTTCCCCTAAAGGGACTTCAGGTGTAGACTGATTGGAAGTGATACTTCCACTGGAGGCCCATGAGGTACTACTGGCAGATTTTCTTATCAAAACTTTCCTCTCTGGCCCTTTTCTTATCCTCCGCATTGTTGTCTGGATTTGGCAGCAGACCTTCCTGAGGCGGAAAGCCGGGAAGACTGCGGCGCTTCTTTTTAAAATTTGTGATATCTTTTAAATTGTGTTTTTGCCTTAGGCATACTGCCTTTTAACTTGCACTTACCTGCTGACACTCGACAGGGCTGTACCTCTCCTCTAGACCCCGCGCAGCCGGTTAGGCGCTGTCGCGGAGGTCTCGAAACACCGAGCTGCCATCTTGGGGGAACTGGAGGGTTGATGGTCCAGTTGCCTGACCCCTCCCACCCTCCCCTTCTTGATATGGCCGGCCTATCTCGACCGCGCCAAAGGCAAGCCCGTCTGCGCCCGTCCACGACCGAGACGTGACCGGGGCCGGTCCTCCTGCCCGTTTGAACAGCAAAGCAGGTATTATCTATAAACGTTCAGAGTTATTTGCTCTAAGACCCCCACGATGCTTTCATGTCCCCCCACTTGCACCAGATATTTGGAAGCCGGATTTTGCCTACAGTGATTGTGATTTCCATCTCTCCCATTATTAATTAAGGAACAGCCACTTACACGTTCGGAGATTTAACTTCTCTCAGGGATCAGGATCCTCCATGACCCTGAGAGGGGCTTTGGTCAATTGTAGATCACTGGTTAGACATGCCGTTCATATCTGGCAGTCCCTCCAGGACAACAACTGGGACCTTCTCTTTCTTACGAAACATGGCTGAATGATACAATGAACCCTGCTATCACCCTAGCGATTCCGGAAGGTTACAGTATTATCTGCACCAATAGACCCAATGGCAAACAGGGTGGTGGTGTTGCACTTATTCATGAATCCAAATGGACTGCTATAATTCCCTCATACGATCAAATTGACTGTATTGAGGGACCGCATCAAGATATCACCTTCAATTTCTTGCTCAGGACTATTGATTTATCGCCCTCCTAATTCCAGCATTTCCCATCTGCCTGCCTTGGCGGATTACATCATCCAGTCTAGCTCACGATATGCTAATTTTACATGTGGAAAATGAGTCTTGCCCTCACAGTAAAAGTCTCATTTCCACGCTAGCGGCATGCAGTTTAGTCCAAAGGGCGGAGTTACCTACGCATAAAGCTGGTCACACATTGGACCTGATCTGTTCCAATCTGACGAACATCCAGGTAGCTAACCCTGTACCGGTGATCTGGTCTGATCATTACCTCATATCATCCCTTTTGTGATCGACATATCTCACTCCGATAGACCCATATTGACTCCTAAGGCAACAGGCAGAAATTGGAGTTGTATTACATTGGATTCACTCCAGGAACACTTAAAAAACTCGCAGCCTAGTCCAGCTTCAGATTTGGACACACGTATTGCCAATCTGGATGTCTGGATCAGCCAGGCCATGGAGGCATTGGCCCCTTTGAAGCCTATTAAAACCCATAGGTCAGCACCATCAGCCCCCTGGTATTCTGATGACCTTTGTCAGAAAATAGCCTTGTGTAAAGCCCTGGAATGAGCCTGGAGGCAGAAGTATTCCTTTTTGCTATCTACCGGACGGCCTTTAAGGAATACAGTAGATTGATTGTGGAGCATAAAAGGGCTTATTTGGCCACCAGAATCAATAAAGCCAGTAATGGCGCCAGAGAGATTTTCAGCATTGTTAGATCCTTTACGGACCCTCAAGCGCTGACTCGGAGCCAGCCCGCCTCCCAGTCTCTCTGTGATAAACTATCTGAATTTTTTGAGGAACAAATAGAAACTATATACGCCTCCTTCCCCAAAACCAACTCCTCAGGACTGGAGGAGGAATTGATTACTCAGAATCTGCTGTCCTCCGTCCTCTGAGAATTTGCAGAAATTCCAGAAGAAGACACCCTTGTAGAACTACTTAAGTGTAAATCTGGATCACCCAATGATCGCTGGCCGGCGAAGCAATATAAGGCTCTGGCTGCTCTTCTCAATCCTTTCCTCAACTCCATTTGGAATGAATCCTAGAGAACGGGTAGGTTTCCTGATAAATGGAAGCATGCCTCCTTAGTTCCCATTCTGAAAAAGCCCAATGCGGATCCATACAACCCAATTAATTACAGGCCAATATCCCTCCTCTCAGCCCCTGCAGAGATCCTGGAAAAACTGGCACATTCTCAGCTTGCCAATTACATAGAGTCCCATGGGCTTTTGCATGATTCTCGGCATGGCTTCCGGACTGGCCATAGCACGGAGTCAGCCCTGATTGAAATGCTGACTCAGTGAGATGGACGCTGCACCGCGGGTCGAGGGCGGTGTTGGTGCTGCTGGATCTTTCAGCAGCATTTGACACCGTCTCTCATAAGAGTCTGCTGAAGAGGTTAAGGGCTCTGGGCATAGGCGGTACCGTGCTGAAGTGGATCACCTCCTTTTTATCTGATCGTACTCAGCAGGTAGCAGCTTCCTGTTTTGCTAAGATCAAAACAATAAAAAGGCTTATTAACTATCTGCCTACCGACTGCCGTAAGACTGTGGTTCACGCATTGATAACCTCCCATCTCGACTACGCAAATGCGCTCTACCTAGGCCTTACGGCTGGTCTATGTAACAAACTTCAGACTGTCCAAAATGCTGCAGCTCGTCTAGTTGAGGGAATTCCTCCCAGACAACATATTACCCCACACCTTCGCAGATTACATTGGCTTCCCATCGCTAAGAGATGTGAGTTTAAAGCCGTGACTCTGGCCTACAGAGCCATGAAGGGTAAAGGACCAGCCCACCTGAAAACTAGCTTATGTCCCTACCATAACACTAGAACACTGCGCTCGAATTCCCAACTTCTTCTGGTTACCCCCAGATTTAAAAAAACCCGATCGGGAGGGAAAACGTTTTAAGTTTGTGCTTCTCAGCGCTGGAATAAGCTCCCATTAGCCCTCTGTGCATGTCAGACACAATCTGTATTTCGCAAGTCCCTCAAGACCCACCTCTTTGCCCTATAACTAGGTTTCTCACGTTTTCTGCTGCCAGATCTATTAGCGCCGGGACGCCCCGTTGGGCCAGCTGCACACTTTATAAAATACACAAATAAATAAATAAATAAATAAATACTTCCTGCCGTCCCTGTAGTCCCTGTCGTCTCTTGATTTTACGCATCATCTTATCCCTCAAATACTGTTGGTGTTCCACTATCACTTTGTTTAAAATTACATAATTTTTTTCAATAAGTTCTTTACACTCCATAGCCTCTATCTGTTTTTCTAGATCATCAATCTCTGACTGCAATTTCTGTCCCTTCTCACTGGCATGATTGATCAAGATGCACATCATGATACCTGATGCACCTTCAAGGTTATTTTCCCATTCCCCCAAAAGATCCACACGCAGGTCTTCAAAGGTCAGAAATATCAGGATGCGGAGACCTCTGGGTATCTTCTTATTGTCCATATACTGTTGGAGGGTTATGCCGTCCCACCAGCAGGCGAGTTCTTGTTTTTTTACCCTCTCCAGTTTGATAAAACAAGCTTGTAGGCCTATACTTTGTTTCTCCATTGATGGTGCAGCTGCTGCCGCACTGAACCCTTTGCCGAATAGGTCTTGTGCGAGTTCTTCACGTCTGTCAATGAGTTTGGGCATCTTTGCATGGAAAAGGTATAGATAGGGGTGTATGGAGGAGTGCTGGCCGGTCCAAACAAGTCAATTAAAATAAGAACCAATGGCGGACTCCAAGTGCCGCACTTTCCTCTGCCTGTACCCCAAGGTAGTGTTTTAAGTATCAATTGGTGGTTGGTGTGCACACTCCGCTCCTCCACCCGCCGTTGTAGGATGCCACCCGCCAAGCAGGAAAATAGAACTGTGACGACAATGGAGCGGTGCACACCCAGGACAGTATTGCATTAATAAAGAAGCTCGATCAGTGTCTTCGTTGTATCAATCTTTATTTTTGATAATCCATGTGATTGTTAAAATACATCAGCCAACACGTTTCGTTCAGGATTTGAACTTTGTCAGGGCTGGAAAGGTTTAAAGAAACATAAATAACATAAATACACCAGAAGGTGACAAGAGGTACAAGGTCAACACAAAACACATAAATCACAAACCTATACAATACTTGACAAAGGACACTGTCTACAAAAAATGTGATGCGTGGCAACATCAGTGCTAAAGACACTAGGAATCGTTAAAAACAAATGCATGGTCACAGCTGCCACAAAACAAGATAAAATGACATGCCTAGATACTTACAGGGTGATCACAAAGGGAAAATGCAAAAAAGGACACAAGGAAAAACAAGGAAAAAACACAAGGTATGAGGCATAACATGGTCATGTGTAATAAGGTGAGTGGCAACACATACTCCATAATATCATGTAGGGTGTAGCTTGGGGAGTAATCTACCTTCGAGCATGTAAGCGGTAGTTGGGAATCTGTGAGAAGTCAAGTGGAAGGGACAAGTGGACATGGGCAGTGTACATCAGTGAAAAACTAAGTGGTGTGTTGTGCACAAATGCTGCCCTCCCTGCACGTGAGGAAATAGGTCATGGGGAACGTCAAGGGAGGTGAAATCAGAACTGGTGCTATGTTGTAGAAGCAAACAACACCACACACGGCAAAGCCCCTATTAAGGAAATATATGCAGCACATGATGGAAAGTGATGGCAGGGTCTCGGAATCTGAATAGACAATTTAAAAAGAGCAAAGCATATCCAAAACCAATATAATATTAAATGGTAAGACTTCCTACAATGCACAACTCAGCAGGAGGTTGGTCACAGAGATCCATGAAAGAGCTCCTGTAACAGTGAGGTTTAAAAAAAATCGACAGATCAACCTGGGGAAGAAAACAAGTCTGGCAGATGGTCATACACGGTCCCTGGAATGAGAGACAAATTGAAGAGTACATACCAAATGATGTAAAGAAGCTACCCATATGGTGCGTTCTTGAAAATGGAATCGGCGGCACACCGTGTAGAAAGTGATAACGGTGCGGTTGCCTCCTTGATAAGGGCCACAAAGTAGAAACCCGAGGAAAGAGGTACGGTATGGTCATGGTCAGTCCTGTGAATCACACAGTTTTCTCCTGACTATAGTATCATAATAAGGGGGAGAAGCCATTGTGTCCCTGCGGCACCAAAAGAAGGCTCGTGGGCAGGCTTGGTGACCAAGGATATGTCTAGGGAGGGTTAGCCTGCCCTGTGAGCGTAAATCGCGGTTGGACGAACGTGCAAAGCTGTGGTAACATAGGCACCCTAACACAGTGAGGTATCGCCATGCCTAGATGCGTGTTGAGGCCTGGACTGTGCGTGAAGTGCCATGCCAAAGCCGCAGCACTGTTATACTGTTTAGGGTGGGGAAATGTGGTGGGGGAGACACGAGGAGCCCGGGTGAGCTTAAGCAAAATGGGACGCCGCTTGTATGGCAACGGAAGATAACCTATGAAAGCGAGCACAAAGTGATCTATGCCACACCGATGATAAAATGCAAATTACCAACTGTGTAAAGCGGTCCCAAACAGGGACTTTGAAATGAGATCAAAACATAATGTCCGCCAAACCACTGATAAAAGGCAAGTGACCCACTGAATACAGTGGTAGAACAATAAGACTGTGGTGGTAGTCAGGGAGCATTAATTAGCAAAGAAGAGCGGGAAACTGATGAAACATAGGGTCGCTCCCGAGCAGGGGCCAGTGGGCCAATCAAGTAGCAGGAAGACATGCAGGGGAAAAAGTGGTACCCCGCGGTCAGGTACCGTGAAAATGCCACAAGGCACTTACGCAGAATGTCGATCTCTTTTTTTATATATTTTATTAAGTTTTTCTGTTTCCAAACAACAAGAAATCAAATACTTTTACATATAGCACAGTCACTTGTCTGAGATGCTCAAAAGAAAAAAAGAAAACACATGACAACAGTCCTCAATCACCACAAGAAAGAATAAACATAAATTCAAAGAGGATTTGTTTTCAAACATTCTCCTTCCACCTCATAATAGGTTCCCATATGCGTTTTCCGAGAATTCTACCTATTTTCCCCTTCCTATCATATATCCATTTTTCCAAACTATATACTGACAGTGGTCTAGCCAACCATTGGTGAAAGGTTGGGGCTACCTTATCCAACCATGCAGTTGCACACAGATTCTGAAAACTGACATAGCCATAAATAAAAAATAATGCGAACTACATTACTCATCGCCCCCCACCCCAAAAATAATCCATGCTGATGTAAGAGTAGCTTTAATTCCTAAAGTTTTGTCCAAAAAAGATTCAATTGCCCTGTGTAACGAATGGAGTTGAGGACATAATGCAAAAACATGAATAATATCAGCCTCAACGCTATCACACCGTGGGCACTTAGTTCCTGTCACCCCCCCCACTGTGAAATCCTAGCCGGTGTGTGTTACAAGGAGTATATCGTTTTACAGTGTTGGGCCTGCAATGCTGTCGAGCAAAGTATGGTTCGCCCCAACTCGACAGAGTCCTGATAACAGTCCTGGTCCACCTGGAGCTTATCTGCCCATTTCCTTCAATATTTTTCTAAATCATCAGACAGCTCTGAGTAGAACCTTCTAACAGAACATTCTGCCCCACCCTCAATTGCATCCAATATCCTGTTTTTACAGAACCCGGCAGAGCCACCCTGTTTGTTTGTTAAATCACTCTGAACTTGCAAAAACTTTAAAAAGTTATTACTAGCAATACCATACTTCCCCTGGATATCAGCAAACTGCAGAACGCCATTAACGCCCATCAGATCCCCCAGTTTCCAAATCCCCCACCGCCCCCAATCAACATTAACAGAGTCTGCAAATATTTCTCCCAGAAAAGAAACATTCCTTTCAATCCGAGTATAGGCATTGAATCTACCCAGCCCTCAGCCGCAGTTTTTTACAGAATGACGCCCAGATTTTATAAGCTGCCATAAGTGTCTTAAATCTGGTTCTTTTAAAATAGCTGGGGTCTTTATATTTCAGAAAGCCTTTTTCTACATTCTCACCAATGAGTATTGCATATATATCTGTTGATCCTGCCTTGATCTGTGGGTCTGAGGTGTCTCCCCCAATCAGCCCACACATGTATTGAATGGCTGCTGCCCAATAATACAACTTAAAATCGGGGACTGCCCATCCTCCCCTATCCCTAGGGAGAGTTATAAAACAAAGGGCTCTCCTGTGTTCCCCTTGTGCCCAAATAAATCTGTTGATTACTAGTTACGTTAAAAAAATCTGTGGAATTGTCCTAAATAAATAAATGAACTTAGGCAAAATGATTATTTTCACCACGTTGGTGCACCCTACCAAGGAGAGATGGAGGTAAGCATGGGTGTAAAATCCGTTCCGCTCGCGGAATTTGCGAATTTTTAAGACATTCGCGTTCCGCGAATTGCGCAAATTTGTCCAAAAATTCACAATTCGCAAGCTTGTGGATTTTTTTGCTTGGTCACGAGACTTTTTGTCCGTGAGCACACAAAAACGGACGCGAACATGCAATTGCACAACGCGAGCATGCAACTAGCCCATGTACGACCGCATGGGTAACCTTGCGGTAGCCGCACTGAAAAAATCCCGCGAACATGCAAAAAGCCTGCGAACACGCAAAAAGCCCCGCAAACTGCAAAAAGCCCCACAAACACGCAAAAAAAAGAAATTCGCACATTTGCGGATTTCGCGGAAAAGAATTCGCTTATGCACGAATTTGTGTACCGCGAATTCGCAAATTTCGCCCATACTTAGATGGAGGTTGTGTATTCTATCAAGATCTTTCTTACTTTTGGCCATTATAGGTTCAATATTTTGATCTACAATCTTTTCCAGATCTGCTGAAATGCTAATCCCCAAATACACCGCTGAACTAACTACCCGTACATCCTCACAGACCACCTGACTATTCTTAATAATCTGTCTCTTGGGGCCATTAAACGCACAGCCTGAAATTCAACCGAAAAAAGCAGCCTCTCTTTCTACTCCCTGAATAGCGCTAATCGGGGAAGGTCGTCCGCATAGACCAGGGTTTTAAAAACTTGGCCCTGAATCCTAATCGGGAGAATTTGGTCATTTAGTTCTAATTTGCGAATTAATGGGTCCATATATACCACAAATAACAAAGGTGAACATGGACACCCCGTTTGATCAGCACTGCTGAGGTATGCCCTCCATTGATTCTAATCCGGACTGTAGGGGATTGATAGAGTGCCTGGATCCCCTTAATGAACCCTTATCCAATACCACACCAAGTTAAAGCTGCCCCAGGAAGTCCCAGGAAACCTGACCAAATTATTTTTCTGCATCCAAAAACATGACCGCCATGGGGTCTCCTGAGACTTCCCTGGCATCAAATAAAGTAATGACCTTGCGGACATGCTGTGCAGTTCCCCTCCCTGGGATAAAACCATGTTGTGTGGGACTAACTAATTGCTCTATTATCTGATACAACCTAAGAGCCATTGCCGTGGAAAAAATCTTGGCGTCCAAGTTCATAAGGGTGATAGGTCTATATGGCCCTGGTTCCAAGGGTGGTTTACCCTTTTTTGGGATCACAACAATATCAGCGCCTGCCCAGGAACCTGGCACAAATTTTTCTAACCTGGCCTGTAAGATTGTATCGACCAGGTCAAGACGTATTGCAGTTTGGAATGTTTTATAAATTCCATGTGGATTTGATCTGGCCCGGCAGCTTTGCCTGAAGGGAGTGCCAAGAGAATTTCCTCAGGATTTAAAGGTGTGTCTAGTGCCTCCCTGTCTTCTTCAGAGAGCAGGGGAGCAGCAACACCCCCCAAATACCGTTGGATGTCTAAGGGGTACCCTGACTGATTCTCACTATATAGTTTGGCATAAAACTTTCAAAAAACCTCCCTAACCTCCTTGGCGTCAACAACTGTACCTCCTTTACCATCTGATATTTCTCCTGAAGCCATACTCTGTCTTGAGCGGACCGCGAGGATATGTCCCACACGCTCACTTAGTTTGTGGCATTGCTCCTTTTTGTCAAATAAATTGCAGCTGCCTTAGTAGCACAACCCTCATTTACCTCTGCTTTGAAACACAACACTTTTAAGAGTGCCGCTTCCGGGGAGGTGCCAGACCGGACTGCGAGACACAGTTCTTCCTCTGCCTCTGAGACTGCTTTAAGCAGCTTACTGACTCTAATCTCCTTGTGTTTTTGTTTATACATACTACAACTTAGTGTCTCACCTCGAATCCCAGCTTTAAAAGCGTCCCAAATTACTCCTGAAGCAGTACTGCCACAATTAATTTCCCAGAAATTAGTTATCTAATTGTTCATATGTTTAATATAGTCATCGTCCTTAAGCAACTTCCTTTCAAAAGTCTATGTACGTGGCCGTCTATTCCCGCCTGTCAATTTTAGTGTTAAAACAAGCGGGTTATGGTCAGAGATCAAACGGAGAAACTTCTCTATCTGGCTTTTTGACAGTAAAAAATGTGATACAAAAAAATTATCCAATCTGACACAGACCTTATGTGGAGCAGAGTAATAGGTCATTCCATCGTCTAATGGATTTAACCGTACCCATGCATAGGTTAAGGCATTATGACTTGCCAGATTAGGTATCGCTCTGCATACTTTTTTCTTATGGCCTCAACAGCACTGCCCGTGCTCTGTGCCCAGACCCCCAACTCCACTTATGTTGAAATCCCCGCACAAAATGGCAAGAAGCCAATTCTGAGTCTAGGAATTCAAAAACGTCTGGATCATCCTCGGTGGATCCGTACACTGACCCTGTAGTGACTACTTGGTCATTTATTACACATTCCAACAGGACCCATCTACCCCATTGATCTGCCTTCTTTCTATTGACCTTAACATCCCTTCTTTTAGACAAAATGGCCACCCCTCTAGTCTTAGTCCCCTGCTTCAAGTGTGCAAGCAAAGAGAAACCCAATTGTTCCATTAAATAACCCCTTGTCCCTTCTACGTGTGTCTCCTGGAGACAAACAAAATCCAACCGCATTAATCTCAGGGCAGCCGCAACACGCTGTCTTTACAAATGGTCATTCAGCCTGCACACATTTAGAGAAGCAATCCTTATACTCATTAAAATACATCATATGCCTGACCCATCCAGATAACTAGTATGTCATTCCATAATTTTCTCATCTCTTGTGATAATTGTTTCCTTCTTTTGCTGTTGCATCTCTTATAACTGTTCAACCATCTCAGAAGTGGTGCTGTGTTATGCCTTGCGAGCCCCCACCCCACCCCACCCCCATTTCAACCCCCCAGTTCAAACTACCCTCCCAACCCCCCCACCCTCCTTACAGGCAAATAGGTCACTCATGGCCTATGTGTGACAGCTTGGACTGCAATAAATTCAATTAACGTGTCACCATATCACCTTGGTGACATCCCTGTGTTTTGGGCACACCTTTGATACTTGAACAAGCAAGCTTCTACAACAAAGATGATTATCGTAGGTTATTTGAGTGTCATCATTAGTTTCATGATGTGGAAAATCTTTTTTTCATGCATTCATTTTCATCGTTTTTCCATGTTACATATTACATATTTCAAAACTGCTCCAATGCATTTCGGGTAATGTACCCTTCGTCGGGGAGCTCTGTGGGTAATAAAAGATATAGCACTAAGTATTGGGGTCATGTTTTAGGATATCGTTAGCGTAGCATGCAGATGGGGGTCAGTGAGGTGTGTTTATCAGGGTGAACGGCATCTAAAAGAGTGCAACGAAAAGTGTGGTGAAAGTGACATGATGTTGAAACAATAATGTGTTCGGTGGTAT
This sequence comes from Lissotriton helveticus, assembly GCF_964261635.1. Taxonomy (NCBI): domain Eukaryota; kingdom Metazoa; phylum Chordata; class Amphibia; order Caudata; family Salamandridae; genus Lissotriton; species Lissotriton helveticus. Next base: position 412,008,743 of record NC_136065.1, read on the forward strand.
TTTAAGTGCCTAAGTACGAGTGGGAGTTAGAAAGGCGTCTTGAACACTCATGTGTCATCCGACGTTCGGGTTATCTAAACATAAGGAGTCGCACTCCTTTAGATGCAGGTCACCCTGATAAACACACCTCACTGACCCCCACCCGTATGCTACGCTAACGATATCCTAAAACACGACCCCAATACTTAGTGCTATATCTTTTATTACCCACAGAGCTCCCGGACGAAGGGTACATTACCCGAAATGCATTGGAGCAGTTTTGAATATGTAACATGGAAAAACGATGAAAATGAATGCATGAAAAAAAGATTTTCCACAACATGAAACTAATGATGACTCTCAAATAAACTACGATAATCATCTTTGTTGTAGAAGCTTGCTTGTTCAAGTATCAAAGGTGTGCCCAAAACACAGGGATGTCACTAAGGTGATATGGTGACACATTAATTGAATTTATTGCATAGACGTGTGCCAGGACGGACACGCCACCTGTTTGGTGCACCCAACCTCCGAATACAGATTTCTTCCAATTCACAAACAGACTTTGCCAAGCCAGTTGTGCGTCCACCACCTATTTTTTCTAGTCATTTCCCAGCTTCGACTGCAGCAGTCACAACCCCCCCTCTTCCCAACCTTCCTCCTGTGTGTCCCTTAATACTACTTATTCTTCCAGGAGATCCCTCTGTCAAGAACATATCTCACAACAAACGAAAAAGACCCCCCCATCCCCCTTCTGCTCCTTTAGTTCTGCCAGATGTTGTTGGGCCTTGATTTCAGACAAAAACATTCTAACTTGCCGCTTAACAATAACCTTGAGCCTTGCCGGATACAGGCTTCATGTCCGAGGTTCTGAAGGGGTGCAATCACATGCCTGAGCCTCCACCTTCTTTCTACGGTGACATTGCAGAAATCCGGACGGGCAAAAAATGTAACCACTTCAAACGTACGCCTAGCTTCTGGTTTTGCCTTCTCCATAATCTCCTGCATAAGGAGAAAATTTCCAACATAGGCAAGAATTGCCCGAGGTTTTACAACCTGAGATGCCCCACAGGATATTTTTTTAATCACTGGGAAGCGGTGTGCTCTCTGGACTTCACTCTCCCAGCCCCAGGACTTCCTCTCGGGGAAAGCCCCTTTAAACAGAATAATAACAAATTACCTGACATCCTGTCCTTCAACCCCTTCCTCAACCCTCAAAAGTCTTATGTTATTTCATCTCTGGCGATTCTCAAAATCCTCCAGTTTCCATTGGACATCCTCTGTCAGCTTCTCCTGCGCCTCCTTGAATGAGTGCCATCTACTGACATCGTCTTCTAGCCTTCCAGTTCTTTCCTCGACATGAGCGACCCTGTCTGCCATCTCATCATATAGTTTATTCATCTTCCTCATGGAGCTCTGGATTTTCTTCGCCGCCTGCTTAGCTCTCCGGCTCTCTAGCCTGGCTTCACCCTGCATTTGCTTCAGGGTAGTGTACAAATGATCAAGAGAGATAGCTTGGGGTGGTTTAATTAAGTTGTCCTCAGCCAACTGTGAATCAGGTGCCATACCCTCCTGGTACAGATGTGAGGTCGCCGAGTAATCCCAGCAAAGTTTCCTAAGTCAATCTCAGGATATCTGCTCGGGTACTAGTACAGCGAGGCCTGGATGTGCTGGTGCAGCTGTATATATGGGAGATAAGGACCGCGCTAATAGAAAAAAAGCAGTCATGCCTGAAGACAGACTGAGTTGGCCCTGAGCCAAAAGGTGTAGAAACAGTACTGTTCCTCATAATGCATGTCAGTGACATAATGACAGCACAACGGGCAGCGGAGCTCTCCCGTGAGTGGTTACCAGGCTGCCAGGAAGCGTGCTTACTAGGCAGAAAAGAGAAAAGAGAAAGGAGACTGTGAGGGGGCTGACCATTAAAAAGATGCTCACAACCAAAAGACAATAAACTTATAAAATTGCGTCACAAGGAATGTATGCTCGATAGGCGTAAATAGTAAAAAGGAAAAAAGACAAATAAATAAACGGATAAGTGTCAAAGAATATTGGTTTGGCTTTAAAGATCACAGAGTCCGCGCTGTTGGGTCATCTGTGGGAAAATGAACTGGGAAGGCACTATTAACGGAGAAGGCAGTGAGCCACAAGGAGCGCTACCAAAGTTGGGCACAACATGGAAGAAAACAAAAAAAGATAAAATGTGAGAGATTGGAAGTATTGTCCGAAATAAACCGAGTCCGCATCTTGGGTAAGCCAATGGGGTGTGGAGAACATATCCACAGAGTGGGCAGTGAGCTACATGGGACCATAATACCTAATGGGCATGATCACAATAAGAAAATGGAAGAGTCGGGGAGGCGGAGAGTGATTAGGTGCATCTACCTGGGAACGTAAGAGTGGCATGGAGGGCACCAAGGGAGACCAAAAAGTGGTGCTCAAGTTAATAATCGTGCCTCCACCTGCGGGCCATGGATAATGGCAAAAAGAGCACACAGAAGGATACAAAGTTCCCCGGGGAAGGAGGGGTTTACAGTGTGGAGAGGTAAATATAGAGTGTACAGTTAAGGAACTGGGGAGTTCCTCTGTCGGAACTAGAGAGCCTCACACACCCAGAGTGTTAGGTGTGGAACACACCCTGCCTGTAGGGTGTCCAGTGTCATCATCGGCTCACTGCTCCTCGTCAGACCGGCGCTGCAATGTCTGACGGGGTGCCAGAAGGCACCCTTTTGACGGAGTTCTTTTGTTCCTTGCCGATGGTGTGTGTGAGTCAGAAGGAAGGTGGTGTAGTCAGTGCAGGGTGAGTGAATATTAAAAAGGGTAACCAGTCCACAATAGGTTTTATTGGCGTGGCTGCTTCCCTAATTAAAAGGGGGTGAGAGGGGAGCCTGAGACTGTGGTGGGATTCAGACCCTAACTCAACCCCCTGGTGTGGTCAACATGTTTCTCGCCATCTGGCGATTCGTCAGGACCAAAACAAAGTACTACACGTGAAAAGGAGTGCTAAAAAGGTTCATGCACAAGGTAATAAGGAAATACAACCTCACTGGGTCGGGTAAAAAGAGGGCCTGGGGTCCTGCTCTAGTTAAGCGACCTAAGAGTCGAAGGAAAAGCAAAGAAAGCAAGTTATGCCATAGCTCAAGATGATTATTATGCATTGAGATAGTGTAAGGTGACTATTAGGTATATTACTCTCCACACTGTGGGGTATGAGGGCGGAACGCGCAGGGAGTACATTCATACAGGTCATTCATAATCGGTCTAAATATGACACAACTATAATCTCTCAGTGGAGACCTTAGAATGTGGTGAATATATAAAAAAAAAATCTTAGCTGTGAAGCCGAATCTATCCATGCAGCACCCAATCCAGAGAGAGAATACAGGAGACAAAGCAGGAAGTTCTTACCCTAAAGGAGAGTAACAAAGGCCTCGCAGTGTGCTCCCGTGAGGCCAGCGCTGTCTGATGGTTATACCTGCGGGTTGTCAAGGGGCAGGTATGCATTTGTAAAATACAGGACATAGGGAAAGTCATCAGTGCCTTGTAATGGGGGCTCCCCCGAGGGGGAAGTCCCGGGAACAATCAGTGAAAAGCGCTAAGAGGGCAAAAGGATGGATACTTAAAGGCCCTCCCAGTTAAAAGTGCCTTGTAACACGGAAAAAAAAATAATGGCAAAAAGAAACAGAATACAAGGGACACCGCTAGACTGGAAGGTAAGAAAGCGGGCCTGGCAGGAAGATAAAAGACGCAGTCTTGCTTGAAAAGGTGAACATTCTAGCGGGTGAAGGACCACTGTTATGGCCATGGTCGGGGTGCTCGTCCATGCTTAGCCAAGTGAGATGGAGCAAAGGGCATGGTGCCGATGGGTGTACCCATAGGGTTCCACCAGCATGTGGAAGTATGTGATGGGGGCTAGGCTGGGTAAGCGTTGGGTAGTGGAGTAGGACAAGAGGGTCCTGGGGAAAAAATGTGACATCGAGCAAGAGACATAGGCCAGAGGGGGGATGCATGTGGTAAGTTCCAGACTGGGGGTTATTGAGCTCGTGCTGGGGGGCATTTGTGCTGATGTACACTGCCCATGTCCACTTGTCCCTTCCATTTGACTTCTCACTGATTCCCAACTACCAATTACACGATCGAAGGTAGATTACTTCCCTACCTACACCCTACATGATATTATGGAGTATGTGTTGCCACTCACCTTATGGGACTAGCATATTCCACAAACACATGACCATGTTATGCCTCATACCTTGTGTTTTTTCCATGTTTTTACTTGTTTCCTTTTTTTTATTTTCCCTTTGAGATCACCCTGTAAGTATCTAGGCATGTCATTTTATCTTGTATTGTGGCAGCTGTGACCATGCATTGTTTTTAACGATTTCTAGTGTTGTTAACACTGATGTTGCCACACATCACATTTTTTGTAGACAGTGCCCTTTGTCAGGTATTGTATAGTTTTGTGATTTATGTGTTTTGTGTTGACCTTGTGCTTCTTGTCCCCTTGTCCGAGGCCATGCCCCTTTGAACACATGTCTGCAACGTAGCTCTGTGGCACTTACTGGAGGTACCTGGTGGGGTAGTTGGACCCCAGGGGCCTGATGTGACAAGTGTGCAAACTCTTTTAACATGATTAAAATAAGTGAAAAGAATAAATTGCGCGTTCAAGTTCTGGCGTAATTTACATGATCTGTAACGTGCATATTACACGTGGCAGTCTTCTTACAGTGTTTACTAATTATTAACACTAAAAGAGGACTAGAGGGATACCGACTGCCATTTCCGGGGGCAGAGACAGCACCAGTGAGGAAATCCCACACAGCCGGTGAGATCCATCACGCCAACAGAGACATTTACAGCCTAACAAGCAAGAGTGTTCCGTGTTTTAAACTTACTGCCTCACACTACAGGTGATGGACATACCTCCTCTCTAGTCCCTGATGGAAAGTCCGCTTCACGACTATCAAGGTATGGGCACTTAATTTAATGACGCCCACTTGGCAAGAAGCGCAATGTTTTTCTCCTGAGATAACATGATCTTTAATACAGTGCTACGATAAGAAATCATGAGCATTTTTGTGAAAATATTGCTGTATGTGGCTCTCCGCTAAGCATAAGTATAAAATCCTAAGTAATGACGAATACTTTTCTTTACGAAAGAAGCGCCTGACTTTCAGCTAAACACAAGCATAAAACGCCAGATAATGACAAGTACCCTACTACAATATTAGAGGGTAATGATTAATCTTGCACGCTATCATGTCCATTTACCATATATTCAGACATGAAGCGTGTTGCCTATTTTTTGACTTACTGCGCATGAGCGTAATCCCTAGTTTGAAATACAGTTAATAACATCACATTCTTTTTATACTAAATAAAGACACGAGCAATTGAATTGACAAATCCAAACTTTATTAGTGAGATTAAACTTGTAACACCTTAGTAATAAGTTCACCGAGACACTCCCATATTCTTCTTCTTCCTATAAAATAAATCACAACAAGAAAATGTTTTATCATAGGGCAACGTGCATAACTAGTTAACTATACAGTTATTCTCCTAATTACAGGTACTATTGGCCTTGTAGAAGCGAACACGTGGGGAACCACTCCATAGTGATACTACACACATCGTAAGTATTCTTAATCTTTTAATTATACAATCTCGGTCCTGATGAAAGCCTCATAGACCCGGCTGGGCATAGTGGGGCTGAAACATGTTGACCATTTTTTATGTACAGAGGGTCTAGTAACTTGACAGCAACAAATTTTAAGTATACTTGATCTATATTTCTAATAAATTCATTTTTTAGATTTAAGGATTTTTAAGTTCTATCACTTTTTGGGAGCACTATTTCTGGAGCACTGCTACAAAAACCAGTGGTTACCTCCTGGTGGAGGTTGCATATACAAAAAAGAACCCTATGATGATGCACCCACGCTACGTTACTTGGTGGAGAATCAAGATATACCACCTTACCGAAGAACGTGCGTGTATGAGGATTTTTTAAAGAAGGGCGTCCAAAAAAATCCTGGTGCTGTAGTTCACTAGTGATCCATTCTCCTTTGATTTTTTGAAGTGTGCAAACTCGCCCTGTGGTGCGTTTTTTGTTAGGGGATAAAGTCCACTGGAATCGTGAGGGTCCCTGGGGGCCCCCTTTCCCTTGGCCACTTTTGGCACCGGGACCCCATCCCCCAGGGCCTTGAGACCTTTTTTTAAATACATGATGCAGAGGGGGACCGCATGGCCCCCCTCCCATGGCCAATGATGGCCCTGGGGACCCCATCCCCCAGGGCCTGGCCATCCTTTTTAATTATTTTTTTTCTGAGTGGGGCAGCGTGGCCCCCCTCCTCAGGCCAATCATGGCCCGGGGACCCCATTCCCCTGGGCCGGCCTGACTTTTTTGTAATTTAAAAAAAAAAATTATTTAAGGGGGAGGGGGCAGTTGGCCCCCCTCCCGGGCCACTTCTAGCCCCAGGGACCCCATCCCCCGGGGCCTGGCCACTACAATGGGGACCGTGGGGGGAGCCCCAATGTCACCATGGTCCCTGCCGGCTCCCCACCTCCTGCGGGAGCCTGCATTGCTTTTCCACATGGGTAGCTGCTGACATGCAGATCCCCTTGTGGAAAAGCAATTCTGCTTTGGATTTTTGGAAGCGAGAGCAGGTTCAAATTTGCAGATTTGAACAAAAAAAGCCTTGTGTCTAGCTCAAACCACCCCAATGTTACCAACAATGCGGCGACGAGTGTTACAGCGTGTTGGAAGGCCCTTTGCAAAACTAGAATGGTACTAATGGTGTGCAAGCCACTCTTGCTTCCTTCTGCACTTCTCTCTGCGCCTCGCTAGCCTCTTTCTGCATTTCTGTTGCTTTTTTCTGCATATTTCTTTCTTTTTCTGCACTTTTCTTGCTTCTTTCTGCAAATCTTCTATGTTCTACATTTCTTTTGCCTCTTTCTGCATGTCTGTTGCCTCTTTCTGATCCTCATTTGCTTATTTATATACCCTCTTGCCTCTTTCTGCACCCTTCTTCCCTCTTTCTGCCCCTCTGTTGCCTTTTTCTGTACCCCTCTTATGTCTTTCTGTACCTTTTTCTGCCTCTTTCTGACCCTCTGTTCCTTCTTTCTGCACTTCTTCTGTTTCTTTATGCACCTGCCTTGCTTCTTTCTGTACCCCTCCTGCCTCTCTCTCCACCCCTCTTCCCTCTTTCTGCACTTCTGTTGCTTCTTTCTGCACTTATCTTGCATCTTTCTGCACCTCGCTTGCCTGTTTCTGCACGTCTATTGCCTTTTTTTGCAGTTCTCTTGTCTTCTTTTTCACTTTACTTGCCTCTTTCTGTAACGTTCTTGCATCTTTGTACACCTCTCTTGCCTCTTTCTGCACCTTGTGTGCTTCTTTCTGCACCCCTTTTGCCTGTTTCTGCATCTCTCTTCCCTCTTTGTACAACTCTCTTGCTTATTTCTATACCTCTTGTCCTCCTTTCTGTACCACTCTTGCCTCTTTCTGTTCTTCTGTTACTTCTTTCGTCACCTGTCTTGTCTCTTTCTGCACCCTTTGTGCCTCTTTCTGTACCTCTGTTGCTTCTTTCTGCAGTTCTCTTCCTTTCTTCCCCCTCCTGCCTCTCTCTGTTTCCCTATTGCCTCTTTGTGCACCTCTCCTTTCTCTTTCTGCACCCTCTTGTCTTTTTTTCCACCTCTGTTGGTTCTTTCTGCACCTCTTTTTCTTCATTCTGCACTTTACTTGCCTCTTTCTGTACCCCTCTTGTTGGTTCTTTCTGCACTGCTCTGGCTTATTCCTGCACCTCTGTTCCAAATTTCGGCATCCCTCATGCCTTTTCTTGAACCTCTTTCTACACCTCTCTTGCCTCAGTCTACCCACCTGTTTCCTCTTTCTGCACCCCTTTTCCTGTTTCTGCAACTCCCTTACATCTTTCTGCAGTTCCATTGCCCCCTTCTGCACCTCACTTGCCTCTATTTTTGCACCTCTGTTGGTTCTTCTGCACTGCTCTTGCTTCTTTCTGTACCTCTCTAGCAGATTTCTGTACCCCTCTTGCCTCTTTCTGCACCCTTTTTACCTGTTTTGCACCTCTCTTGCTTCTCTCCAAACCTCTGTTGCATCTTTCTGTACCTCTGTTGCCTGTTTCCGCAACTCTCTTGCCTCTTTTTGCAGTTCTCTTGCCTACTTCTTCACCTCTGTGTTTCTTTCTGCACTTCTCTTACCTCTTTCTGCACCCATGTTGCTTCATTCTGCATTTCCCATTCTTCTTTCTACACCTGTCTTGCTTTTTTCTGCCCCTGTTGCCTCTTTCTGCATTCGTCTTCCCTCTTTCTGTACCTTTCTGACCAGTTTCTGCATCTCACTTACCTCTTTCTGCATTTTTCTAGCTTTTGTCTACACCTCTGTTGCTTCTTTATGCATCACACTTCCCTCTTTGTGTAACTCTCTTGCCTCTTTCTGCACCTTTCATGCCTCTTTCAGCCCCTCTGTTACTTCTTACTGCACTTCTCTTCCTTCTTTCTGTACCCTTCTTGCCTCTTTCTGTACCTCTTTTCCCTCTTTCAGCACCCCTCCTACCTTTTTCTGCACAACACTTGCCTCTTTTTGCACCTCTGTTGGTTCTTTCTGCACTGCTCTTGCTTGTGCTTCTTTCTGCACCTTACTTGCCCCTTTCTGCACTTCTGTTGCTTCTTTCTACACCTCTGTTGCTTCTTTCAGCAATTCTCTTGCCTCTTTCTACACTTCTCTTCTTTTTAACCCTTCTTGCCTCTTGCTGTACCTCTCTTGCCTCTTTGTGTACCTCTCCTAACTCTTGCTACACTCCACTTGCATCTTTTTGCATCTCTGTTGGTTCTTTCTGCACTGCTCTTGCTTCTTTCTGCATCTTACTTGCCACTTTCTGCACTTCACTTGCTTCTTTCTAAAGCTTTGTTGCTTCTTTCAGAAATTATATTGAATATTTCTGCACCTCTGTTGACTCTTTCTGTACTTCACTTGCTTCTTTCTACACCTCTCTTACCTCTTTCTATACCTCTGTTGCTTCTTTCTGCACCCCTTCTGCCTCTTTCTGCACCCTCTTCCCTCTTTGTGCAACTCTCTTGCCTCATTCTACACCTCTCTTCTCTCTTTCTGTACCACTCTTGCCTCTTTCTGTACCTCTGTTGCTTCTTTCTGCACTTCTCTTGCCACTTGCAGCACCCTTTGTGCCTCTTTCAGCACCTCTGTTCCTTCTTTCTGCACCTCCCTTCCTTTTTTCTGCACCCCTCATGCCTCTTTCAGCACCTCTGTTGCTTCTTCCTGCACTCTTCTTCCTTCTTTCTGTACCCCGTGTGCCTCCTTCTGCACCTCTGTTGCCTCTTTCAGGACCCCTGTTGGTTCTTTCTGCTCTTCTCTTGCTTCCTTCTAAACCACTGTTGCTTCTTTTAGCAATCCCCTGGCCTCCTGCTGCACTTCTGGAGCTTGTTTATGCACCTCTCTTGCGTCTTTCTGCACCTCTGTTGCCTCTTTCTACACTTCACTTGCTTCTTTCTGTACCTTGCCTGCCTCTTTTGACACCGCTGTTGCTTCTTTCTGCACCCCTCTTGCCTCTTTCTGCACCCCTATTCCCTATTTGTCCAACTCTCTTGCCTCTTTCTACACCCTTCTTCCCTCTTTCTGCACCACTCTTGCCTCTTTCCGTACCTCTGGTGCTTCTTTTGCACTTCTCTTGCCTCTGTCTGCTCCTTTCATGCCTCTTTCAGCGCCTCTGTTGCTTCTTTTTGCACTTGTCTTCCTTCTTTCTGCACCCCTTGTGCCTCCTTCTGTATCTCTGTTGTTTCTTTCTGCACTTCTCTTGGTTCTTTCTGCACTTCTCTTGCCTCTTTCCGCACCTCTCGTGCGTCTTTCAGGATATCTGTTGCTTTTTTTCTGCAGATCTCTTGCCTCTTTCTACACCTCACTTGCCTTTTCAGCACCTCTGTTACATTAACAGCAGATCTCTTGCCTCTTTCTATACCCCTCTTTTCTCTTTCTGCACCTCTCTTGCCTCTTTATGCACCCCTGTTCCCTGTTTCTGCACCTTTCATTCTAGTTTCTGAACCTCTCTTGCCTCTTTTTGTACCTCTGTTGCCTCTTTCTACACTTCTCTTGCTCTTTCTGCACCCTTCACACCTCTTTCAGCACCTCTGTTGGTTCTTTCTGTACTGCTTTTGTATTTTTCTGTACCTCGGTTGTCTCAAACTGCACTTCTCTTCTGTCTTTCTGCACCCCTCCTGCCTCTTTCTGTACCTCTCTTGCTTCTTTGTGCACCCTCCTAACTTTTGCTGCACCCCTCTTGGTTCTTTCTGCACTGCTCTTGCTTTTTACTGCACCTCACTTGTCTCTTTCTGCACTTCTCTTACTTCGTTCTACACCTCTGTTGCTTCTTTCAGCAATTATGTTGCCTCTTTCTGCACTTCTCTTGCTTCTGTCTACACCTCTTTTGCTTCATTCAGCAATTCTCCTGCCTCTTTCTGCACTTTTCTTCCTTCTTTCTATACCACTCCAGCCTCTTTCAATACCTCTCTTGTCTCTTTCTGCACCCCTGTTCCCTCTTTCTGCACCTTTCTTGTACATTTCTGTACCTCTCTTGCCTCTTTCGGCACCTCTGTTGCTTCTCTCTGCACTTCTCTTCCCTCTTTCTGCACTTTTATTCCTTCTTTCTATACCACTCCAGCCTCTTTCTATACCTAACTTGCCTCTCTCTGTACCCTCTGATAATTCCTAAATATATCAGGCCTGAAACCTATGTTTTTTTTCAGTGAATTTACAAGGTTTTTTAAATGCTAATTCCTAATTATGATGTGTGTGAAACCTATCGTTTTTCTGTGAATTTCTAAGGTTTTTTTCAATGATAATTCCTAACTATAACGTTTGTGAAATCTATGTTTTTTTCAGTGATTTTACAAAGTTTTTTAAGTGCTAATTCCTAAATATAACGTGTGTGAAACCTATGTTATTTTCAGTGAATTTCCAAGGTTTTAAAAATGCTAATTTCTGTATCCATTTTTATATTTTTATATATTTATTTTCCAACAAACTGCCTTTTTATATTATAATACATTGACCGTATCCTGTAATATGCAACGGCACAGCTAGTTTTTATGATTTGGATAAAGTTAAACAGTATAGTCTACATCTTCAATCAAAATATCAACAGTCAAATTTGTCAATAATTTTTTTTGCAACGTGCGCGCAACGTGCGCGCACCACTTGATTTTTTAAAAATGTTTTTTTGCCCTTCGGGGTCCTTCAGGGACCCCATGAGAAGGCCTAGGGGGTCTGGGAATTTCTTCCCTGCCTCCTTTTCACGTTTTTAAAAGCTTTTATGAAAATCGGGTAAAACGTCATTTATATGCAACCGTGGCGCAATGTGCACGCATGCGTGCGGACATGTTGCGCGCATGTAAAGTCATGTGACATGAAAACAACACTTTTGATTGGTTTATAGTAGTTTCTTTTCCAGAATCTTGAAAAACCCCACCCACTTCCCTCACTATCTCTTTTGGTTTCCTGAGAGAAGGATCTCTGCTTTGTTCAAGCTTTTTTCATATCAAAATGGCAGAACAGCAGCCACAGGATTCTTCTGAGTTTGTGTGTGAGTAACTCTATAGATGAGTGTCCGTGTGTAATAAGATGTATAGGTGTATGAGTACATATGATGAGTGAGTATATGTATGAGTGCCCATATAGAACTGTTAGTGAATGACTGGATGTGTATGTAGATTTTGAATTACTGAATAGGTTGTTCTAACTGGAATTGGTATCTCCATTTTTTTTTAAATGTTAGTTTCTATTTTTGAATGTGTGTATCAAGGGTTATATTACGCTGAGAGGAGGTCTGCCACTCTTTCACAAGGATGATGTCATCAGTGATGTCATTTGAGATGTCATCAGTGATGTCATCAGTGATGTCACTGACCATGTTATGAATGATGTAATACGTGACATCATCAGCAGTGGATTGCGGGCGCGCGAGTTATAGTGAGTACAACTAACTATAACGGGGGAATTTCAAAGGTTTTTAAAATGGTAATTCCTAACTATAACGGTTCAGTTAATTTCAATGGTTTAGTAAATGATAATCTTTGAATGTATTATTGTTATATTTTTTATACTGATTTACTACATTATTTTAAATTATTTATTTTTAGATATTTTACTTTTTAAATTACATTACATATTTTTAATATAAATTGAAAAAAAAATGTTTTTACACCTCTCTGCAACGCAGCCCCCTGACGTGTTTGCAGAGGGGGAACTAATTCCCCTTGCATACTGGGGGTCCCTGGGGGCCAACTAGCCTACCAGGAACCTCCATTATTCTCCAGGGGGCTGCATTGCAGAGAGGTGTAATGAGGCCACACCCTTTTTTACACCTCTCTACAGCGCAGCCCCCTGCTGCGTTTGCAGAGGGAGAACTAATTCCCCTTGCATACTGGGGGTCCCTGGGGGCCAACTAGCCCACCTGGAACCTCCAGTATGTGCCAGGGGGCTGAATTTGCAGGGAGGTGTAATGAGGCTATGCCCCTTTTTACACCTCTCTGCAACGCAGCCCCCTGGCGCGTTTGCAGAAGGGAAACTAATTCCCCTTACATACTGGGGGTCCCTGGTGGCCAACTAGCCCACCTGGAACCTCCAGTATGCACCAGGGGGCTGCATTGCAGAGAGGTATAATGAGGCCACACCCTTTTTTACACCTCTCTGCAACGCAGCCCCCGGGCATGTTTGCAGGGGGGGAACTAATTCCCCTTGCATACTGGGGGTCCCTGGGGGCCAACTAGCCCACCTGGAACCTCCAGTATGCTTCAGGGAGCTGCATTGCAGAGAGGTGTAATGAGGCTATGCCCCTTTTTACACCTCTCTGCAACGCAGCCCCCTGGCGCGTTTGCAGAGGGGGAAATAACTCTCCTTGCATACTGGGGGTCCCTGGGGGCCAACTAGCCCACCAGGAGCCTCCAGTATGCGCCAGGGGGCTGTGTTGCTTTGCCCCAGGGGACGGCGGTCCCCTGGGACAGTGTTGGGGGGATTGGGCCCCGCCACACTTCTTTATCACTATGACCCCGCGATTTGGTTACCCGGGGGGTAATTTGAAAAAAAAAAACAGACTGGGTTTTTAAAAAACATTTTTGTGGCCTTGGGGGTCCTTGTGGGACCACCTGGGCAGGCCTAGGGGGTCAGGGTGTTTCTACCCTGCCCCTTTTTGTGTTCTACATGTTTGTTTTTCTTATTTCTTGTGCCTCGGTCTACCGAGCACAAGATGGCTGCCAACACTTCCTGGTTTGAATTGTTGAAATCCAATGAGCATGCAGCTCGTGCTGATTGGCTGCCACTGTCTGGCAACACTCCAAAACAGAAATTGTTGGCCGCCATCTTGTGCCTCGGTAGACTGAGGCACAAGAAAGCATGGTAGAAGCACCCTGACCCCCTAGGCCTGCTCGGGGGGTCCCACAAGCACCCCCAAGGTCCCCAATAATTTTTTTTTTTAAATCGCTGGGTACGCTTATGGTACGCGTACGGTGCGCACACGGTGCGAGCTTATAGATATATATATTTTTTCTCTTTTGATTTTCTCAGGAACTACTGGAGGGATTTACACCATTTAAGCAAAAGCTTGATCTGCGAATCAGACTCTACCATTTTGCCATTTCCATATGTAATATGTGACGTCATCAGCAGTGCATTACACGCGCAAGTTATAGTGAGTCCAACTAACTATAACGTGGAATTTCATTGGTTTTATATCAGTAAAATTTCCAGCTAACTATAACTGGTGTCAAACCTATGTTTTTTTCAGTGAATTTCATAGGTTTTGTAAATGCTACTTCCTAACTATAACGTGTGTAAAACCTATGGTTTTTTCAGTGAATTTCATTGGTTTTTAAAACGCTAATTCAGAAATATCTCGTGTATACAACCTATACTTTTGTCAATAAAGTTCTGGCAATATTTTTTTCAGAAACAAGCCGTTTTCTTCACTGTTCAAGTTGCATAGAGACTCCTTGTAAAGCGATACAGAATTACAAAGTCTGTACCTTGCCTTTTTTTCAACGCATTAAAATTTGCCTGTAAATAAAAATAGCCTTTCTAAACTTTCGTGCACGACCCGGTGTGCGCACTCTCGGCAACAGTTCTCAATAAAATGGATAGCGCATTTCCAGGCTTTCGTGCGCGACCGACTGCGCGCACCCGCCTATATATTTCGTGAAAACTTTGCAATATGAACTTATTGAATTTCTTCATAGACCCATCAAAGAACTTATACTACGTCAAAGAGACTAAACCTAGGCTTCTTTTTTAATATTATGAAAATTTTCATTAAATGGAGCCGAATGTCTTTTTAAACTTTCGTGTGTGACCGAATGTACACATCTTGGTATTTAAAAAAAAATATAAAAGGTTTTATACTTTAACAATTGTATGCTTGAATCGAGCTCAGAAGATATATTAAATCCGGATATGTTTGGATTTACTCCTTTTCACGTTTTGAAACTTCGCTGAATTAGACCGCTACTTCCAAATGGCGTACGTGACCAGATACTATCACCGCGTACACGTCCTGAGACGCGCATGTGAAGTCATGTGACTTGAAAACAACACTTCCAATTGGTTCTTAGTAGTTTCTATTCTGCAATTTACACGGAGAACTCCACCCACTTCTCTCACTATCTTTTCTACTCTCAAAAGAGAACGACGTTCAACACCCTTCGGAAGACTTTGCTGAAATGGCTGCCGCCCCGCATTCATCTTCCGAATCTGAAGGAAATGAGCGACTACCTTTAAAAAGAAAAAAGGAATCTTTTATTTGGCAATTTTTCACTTATCCTGAAGAACAAAAGAAAGTGAATGCGCCAAAAGTTACCTGCACGATATGCAATACGGTTCTCTCAAGAGGAAATCCAATAAAAAAATATTCCTTTTCCATACATACCATGGTGCGGCATGTCAAACAAGTGCACCCTGTGGAATTTGCAAAGGCATCGACAAGAGCCCTGGCCACGCTATTACCATCAGAGGTGGCCAGCACATCTTCTGGTGGACGACCTGTATCTCCAACGAGTGCTGTGATGGACTTGAGACCATATCTTGCAAAGGTGCACATGAAATGCAATGAGTGTGGAGAAATTCTTCTGTACGGAGAGCAGAGCCTCGTTCTTACTAAACTAAAAATTGAGAGTCATAAATGCCCCGAGAAAAGATACATTTCTTCATTTCATTTTCATCCTGTGTCACACTTGAAAATGTTGTTGCAAGTTTAAAAAATCAAAAACAACATAACAGTTGTTTAAAAAAAATAAATAAAAAAAAAGTTATTTTCAGAACTAACTCATTGTACCAAAAACAGCTCCAGGAGCATATTATAAAGGGGGTTTATCTCCGCTTTTTTGCCTTTTGTTTGTGCGCGACCGTGTGCGCGCACCCGCCTATATATTTCGTGAAAACTTTGCAATTGCAACTTATTAAATTTCTTCATAGACCCATCAAAGAACTTATACTACGTCAAAGACACTAAACCTAGGCTTCTTTTTTATTATTATGAAAATTTTCATTAAATGGAGCCGAATGTCTTTTTAAACTTTCGTGCGTGACCGAATGTACACACCTTGGTATTTTTAAAAAAAAATATAAAAGGTTTTATACTTTAACAATTGTATGCTTGAATCGAGCTCAGAAGATATATTAAATCCGGATGTGTTTGGATTTACTCCTTTTCACGTTTTGAAACTTCACTGAATTAGACCGCTACTTCCAAATGGCGTACGTGACCAGATACTGTCACCGCGTACACGTCCTGAGACGCGCATGTGAAGTCATGTGACTTGAAAACAACACTTCCGATTGGTTCTTAGTAGTTTCTATTCTGCAATTTACACGGAGAACTCCACCCACTTCTCTCACTATCTTTTCTACTCTCAAAAGAGAACAACGTTCAACATCTTTCGAAAGACTTTCTTTTCACGCGATAATGTGAAATACTGAGATTGTTACAGGATTTTCTATCAGATATGTGTTCCCATTTCTGTTGAAATGCCACGAAAAGGGGGGTTTACCTATGCCTCTTATGAGAACGATTTTGTGCACATTAATGAACCATGCAGAGAAAACCACATTAATTAGTGAACTCTGACAACAATGTCATTTGCATTTAAGTTTTTATGCATTTGGATATTTAAGAAAAAACAAAGAAGGATACATAGTCAACTAAACATTGAGCAAACATCAATTTTGTCGGGGAAAAGCTTAACGAAATATTGTGTTACACAAATTAAACTCAAAAGAATTGATACAAACAAATTTACAAATGGTGAAACGCTATTTACAAACTTACAAGTGTAACAGTATCATACAGTCATGTGAATTGGTGCTAGAGGACAATGCGACTTATACTTTCAATCACACTTCCTGTCGCTATCTAGTTCTCACAAACCAATTTTCAAAAGCGCAGGAATGCGCATCCAATTTTTAATTAAGACAAAAAAACGGTGACTTATTGTCACAAATGACTTTATGCCGACGCGTTTCGAAATCCAATGTAAGAATCATCGGATTCTCATCAGGGCGTGGGATTTGTATCCGCTGATACTGTTTAGGGAAAAGAGAGGAGAGTCGGGTTTAGAAGGCTGCTCCTTACATAAATATTAAAAAAGCTTGTAACCCAATGAATGCACCGAAAGGTGCAACATACCTCATGCGACCAGTGGTAGTTGGTCACTAATAATTATTTCCAAAATCAGTTTTGATCATCAAACAATGCGGTCGTCAACCTGCAAGGGAGTGACATAGCTATAATCAGAAAATGCTGTATGGCTGTCAGATGGTGCAACTGGTTGGACACAGGGGCGGTGTGTGTGACACCAAAGATTACCTTCGAATCCGGAGTGTTCAGGACTCGAGGAGTGAGTGGTTCATTGTGAATATTCTGTCCCTCGAATTATACTGTGAACCAAAAATGGATGTTTGGATTTAGAAATAACAGGTCGCGTTTTTGTTAAAGAAAGAAATTATCACAAGCCCAAAGTGTTTGGGAGAGAAGCTTACTTTGTGCGCGATTCGCTGGTGCTGAATTCCTAACAGACTGCATACTTTTCAACCTTCCTGGCGTTTTGACTTGCTTCAGGGAGGGCAAGGGTGGCTCTATTTCGGCTTTAACCTAAATCAGAAACCGACTAAGTATTAATATTGAGCCCAGCGTGTGGAGCCAAGCATGTCAGTGCGCCCAAGAGGGGGGAGCAAGACTCACCGTGAGTGCTTGATTTGCCGCGGTGTATTCCAAACAGGAGGGCAGTGAAGGCGGAACGCTACCGCGCTAGCAATGGAGAATGGCCACCCAGTGGTCACATGCTGTGACCAGCGAATCAGGTGGATGGGTTACTGTGACTCATGCCGCTAAGGATTATGGGACATGTAGTTCTCTTAGGAGAGGGACGATCTTGATTAATGAAGCCAATCATATTCTTGTTACCTCACTTAGTACGTTTAACCCATTATTGACACTGTTGAACTTCATGATGAGGTACGCCTCTTTGCGTAATAGTGCAGCCTCAATGTCCTGCGAACAATGTTTGGGGTCCACCCATGTGAGTACTGTCCATCTGAAATCATTTTCACCATGGTTTTTATTCATGAAATGTTCCACCATGGGTGCAGATGTCACCTTTTTCTTCAGCCTCGAACGGTGTTGTGTGATACGTACTTTAACTGCTTGACTTGTTTTACCTATGTACACTTTATTGCAGGGGCAAACGACAGCATAGATGACATTCTTAGTCCTGCAATTCGTGAACATTTCATGTTTCCATCTGACCCCGACATCCTTACAACCACCTTACAGTGTCAATAATGGGTTAAACGCCTTCACTGCCCTCCTGTTTGGAATACACCGCGGCAAATCAAGCACTCACGGTGAGTCTTGCTCCCCCCTCTTGGGCGCACTGA
The DNA here is from genome assembly GCF_964261635.1 of Lissotriton helveticus. Taxonomy (NCBI): domain Eukaryota; kingdom Metazoa; phylum Chordata; class Amphibia; order Caudata; family Salamandridae; genus Lissotriton; species Lissotriton helveticus. Next base: position 412,026,672 of record NC_136065.1, read on the forward strand.
CATGCTTGGCTCCACACGCTGGGCTCAATATTAATACTTAGTCGGTTTCTGATTTAGGTTAAAGCCGAAATAGAGCCACCCTTGCCCTCCCTGAAGCAAGTCAAAACGCCAGGAAGGTTGAAAAGTATGCAGTCTGTTAGGAATTCAGCACCAGCGAATCGCGCACAAAGTAAGCTTCTCTCCCAAACACTTTGGGCTGGTGATAATTTCTTTCTTTAACAAAAACGCGACCTGTTATTTCTAAATCCAAACATCCATTTTTGGTTCACAGTATAATTCGAGGGACAGAATATTCACAATGAACCACTCACTCCTCGAGTCCTGAACACTCCGGATTCGAAGGTAATCTTTGGTGTCACACACACCGCCCCTGTGTCCAACCAGTTGCACCATCTGACAGCCATACAGCATTTTCTGATTATAGCTATGTCACTCCCTTGCAGGTTGACGACCGCATTGTTTGATGATCAAAACTGATTTTGGAAATAATTATTAGTGACCAACTACCACTGGTCGCATGAGGTATGTTGCACCTTTCGGTGCATTCATTGGGTTACAAGCTTTTTTGATATTTATGTAAGGAGCAGCCTTCTAAACCCGACTCTCCTCTCTTTTCCCTAAACAGTATCAGCGGATACAAATCCCACGCCCTGATGAGAATCCGATGATTCTTACATTGGATTTCGAAACGCGTCGGCATAAAGTCATTTGTGACAATAAGTCACCGTTTTTTTGTCTTAATTAAAAATTGGATGCGCATTCCTGCGCTTTTGAAAATTGGTTTGTGAGAACTAGATAGCGACAGGAAGTGTGATTGAAAGTATAAGTCGCATTGTCCTCTAGCACCAATTCACATGACTGTATGATACTGTTACACTTGTAAGTTTGTAAATAGCGTTTCACCATTTGTAAATTTGTTTGTATCAATTCTTTTGAGTTTAATTTGTGTAACACAATATTTCGTTAAGCTTTTCCCCGACAAAATTGATGTTTGCTCAATGTTTAGTTGACTATGTATCCTTCTTTGTTTTTTCTTAAATATCCAAATGCATAAAAACTTAAATGCAAATGACATTGTTGTCAGAGTTCACTAATTAATGTGGTTTTCTCTGCATGGTTCATTAATGTGCACAAAATCGTTCTCATAAGAGGCATAGGTAAACCCCCCTTTTCGTGGCATTTCAATAGGCCCTACCTACCCTCTTTCCCACAGGGCCACACCCCTCCTTTTCTTGTATCCCATTTCTGTTGAAGCACTAACACCGTGGAAAATTCCACCGATAGCAGTGATATTTTTAACGCGGAGCACCGGCGATTTTTATCACTTAGAAGCCTTCCTATTATGAAGGTTTATCTCCTAAGTCTCTGATTCTCAAACTGTGCAACGCGGCTCCCCTGGGTGCCGTAATGAAGTGCTAGGGGCGCCGCCCACACTCTAGTGTGACTAACCATCTATAAATTCCACAGACATCTCTACCCTGTTATCTGCAATTGTGAGCATCAAAAGGAGCTGCGCTACGCCCCTGTGAGAGGCCTCACTCCCACTGCTGCAACGGCTTGGCAGTCCTCCAGATGCACAGAAACAGCCCCTCCGATCCATTGAAGTTCTGTGTCGGTCTCAATACCACTTACAAAATGAAAATAAGCACTGAAGAATATTCAAGTATGTAGTACTCCTCCTGCTACAGCATACAAAATGCATTCTATTACCTATAAAAAAGTCAAACACCCACGCTACAATCATATAGAACACTTCCTCTAAAGAAGCCTGTGAATAACTTTAAAACATCAGGTTAACCTTTTTTTACTCTCTCATCATTATTAAAGATAAGTATTTACAATGCTATATTAAACAATGCCATGGTTCTTGCTTTTTAATTTTAAAAATCTTGCAATCTTTCACAAACCCAATACTCATGGCTTCTTTTTCGTGACAAAAATCTTGCAATATTACATACCTACATAGAATAACAGAAAAAACATAACACTACAAAGGCCGAACACTCTACTAAACGCGGATTTGTAACCTATGGGGCAGATTTATGTTAACTACTTCATACCCAGATATGCACCAGTTAATTTGCACCACAGTATGCTAGTGCTCCGTTACCCATGGTGTGCCACATTTGAAATGTGGCGCACCATGGTACAAAAACACCATACATGCGTAACACATCTGTGCTGAAAAAGTAATACATTACTAGAGTTGCATCGCAAGTGTGATGCAGCTCCAGCAAGGCTCACCAATGCACTATATTCACAATACTGCGTCAATACCTACGCCTGCTTCAAGCACATGCACAGTTTTGAAACAGCATGGGTCTGAAAGTCACTGAGTGAAATATCATGCATTACAGTCAGCCACTTTCAAGACGCATTCCTTCAGAGGAACACTTCTTTATGGTGCAGGGCTTTAGAATGTGACATATCTCCTAGATCCATAACGTTGTAAATATGGTACATTATTTCCACTGTCATTGTATTAAATAAACTGATGAAATTGTGGCGCAAAGAGACGCAACGTCAACATAAAGCTGCCACAATGTGTTTTAAAGTGCCCTTTAAATTACAACCAACACTCTCTTTGAAGGGACCCCTCAGGTTTTTTTAACACCTGTTAAGTCCTTCCATGCTCATGACAGAGCCGCTCCATCACAAGCATTGCCTCAGCTGTCCTCAGGATGGACCAGTTTTGTCATGGGCTTGCCGCTGTGCTTGCACAGCACTAATATTGCGCCTCCATGACACGTTCTATTGACTAAGCAGAGCCATGACAGAACCACTGTATCATGAACAGATCTCAACCGTGGCTCATGAAGGAGTAGCTCTATCATGAGCATAGAAGTACCACTCAGCCCCCCGGCCCCCTAATGCTGTGGCAGAATTGCCACTGCTGCAAAGAACTTAAACTCCTGGAAAGAACAACATGTAACATTTAATATCATTTCCCACCAATGTTTTCATATATCAGTGTTGCTGAACTCACTCAGTGAAATGTCGCTCATTTCATTAAATCACTTTTAAAGCATGCCTTATAACAATGCACCCAATCCTATGTGGAAGTGCTTATATTAAACATGACATTGCTTTAAGCAGGATAGACAAAGAAATGACACAGTGATGTAAAAGTTTCTTTATTTTTTATACTTACCTAAAAAATAATAAAAAAGTAAAGTAAATTTCTTTTAAAAACGTAGTACCTGTGGAAGAAAAGTAAAAATAAGATTATAATGTACATTTCATAAAATAAAAAAAAGTAGGAGTCAATAAGAGAGAGGCAGAGAAAACTCTCGGACGTTATTAGTTGTACTTACCTTATAAATATAATATCTGTGGAAGACAGTAAAAAAAATGTTATAATACATATTTCTAAATTCAATGTAACAAAATAACTCAAACAACATATTAAATGGTTTATTTTTGCTGTCCTCAGAATACATTGATTTTCACTATAAACAGTGATTTCAATATTAATCATCATATAACAGCGGGGAAAAAAAACACAATCAAAATGATTGTGTTTAAAAAACCCATCCAAAATCTCCATACATATTATAAATACCTGAAAAAAAATATCTTAAATGTTTTTCTCAAATTCGTAATTTCTTGAGTAAGCACAGTACATCTTCCACAGTTACAAACTAATTAAACTATACGACCTATTTTTAAATATATCTCAAAAAAACACAGTGCAAGTATCTCCTATAAAAATCTATCTTAAGTATACATTTTCTTCTCTCATACCTTTCCGCATGGCCAAATTGTATAAGTTAACTCATTACCTTTTAAATACCTCTCCCAAAAACTTGCGTCCATATATGTTCTAAAATAATTATCTAAAGTACTCATTTTCTTCTCTCATATTTTTCCACATGGCCAAATACTATGAGTTAAGTAGTTTTTTTCTGAAATTTCTTAATCTTAATCTTATCTATTCTTTTGTGAACCTTTACAGTAAAAATGTGTAACATGCTTTATACCACCAAACATTAACAACATTTCTACCTGATGTTATCACTATACCAAACACAAATTTAATTTATAGATTTGTAGACCCTCAGTCACATGATATTTGTAAACAAGAAAGTTTCATATCTTTACAGTATTAATCTTCCTACAGCAAGTGATTCTACTGAAATTTGGGTTCCAAAAATAGCAGATAGGAGTTAGTTAAGGCAAAAGGCAAACGTTTCTTAAAAGTCAATTGGGTATCATTGCAAAGCGTCCAGCCACTTCCACACTTCAAATAAGCTGTATAATGTCCTGATGATGTGGAAGGCCCTTCATGAAAAATAATGGCTACAGTTACAAATGTTCGTCTAGAAATAGATACTTGAGTAGCCACAAAAATTTTAATTAAAGTTGACAATTTACTCCCATCAGCTCTGCATCGTTGAAACATTAATATTACATATTGTCCATATCTATGGATAAATAAAGTTGATAACATTTCAGACTTACATTGAGAACAGACCATGTTCTGATGCGCATCTTTAACTAGTTTATTAAAAGACACTTCTTTACAGTCTGGTAATGTTAAATATATAAATCTTTCACTGTGTATATCAGTACTACTTGAAAATGAGCAATTATCACAGTTATGTTCCCATTTATAAGAAAGGCCGAAAAGATTATCAATATCTACACCTTCATCTTCCAAAACTGTAAACATATACATAATAAATTCCTGACAATCTTGCTGAATATACTGTGAAAATTGATTTACTCCTGCACATATGTCTAAAACATTCCTTAGTTCTGAAACACTTCCTACTTCACTTTCACCACTACTACATTTTTCAAATATAGAATTTAAGGAATAGCAAAATGTTTGCTCCTGATTTTCTACAATCTGTTCCCTAACATTTTTTAGAAAAAAAACAACATTAACTACTACATTTGCATAACAGTTGACACCAGACCTGTTTTTAAACTTAAATCCAACAATCTCTTCAATACTAACCGTTTTCTTATGCCTACCAACAACAGCTACATCTTTTTTTCGTCGTTTCTCAACTACTTCAGCACATTTCTCCTCATTTTTCCTTTTCTGACCAACCATACGCCTTTCAATTAAAGGATATTGAGGTAAACTTGGAGCATATTCTCTTCTTAACCTATTATACTCCTTCACACAATTTAAATCTGCACTAATCTTTGTCTCATCATAATCAATTAAATAAAGTCCACATAAAGTTCTAACTCGCGATAAAGCAACATATGCCATACCCTCTTTGAATACAGTGCTTCCAATATTTACCAAAGCACAATCTACACTTAAACCTTGAGATTTGTGAATAGTCACTGCATATGCCAAAAAAATTGGAAATTGCTTCCGACGGACATATAAGTCTTTCACAAGCAAAAAACAATTTGAACAGCGACTAATTTGCTGAACTTCCTCAATTCCATCAAATTTTATTCTTAAAAAATCAATCTCATCTCTATTTGTATAATTAACAAAACCAACAACATTACCCATTGCTCCATTTACCAATCCTCTTTCTACATGTAAATTTCTCCTTAAAATTATCCGACAATTTAAACATACATACAGATTTTTCTCTAAACCAGCAGTTTTAGATATACTTTTTTGAAGAGAATCCAATTTTAACTTCAACTTTTCAGACAAAACAATAGTACTACCTTCATGCTCTATTCTATCTTTAGCTTCCAGTTTCCTAATTTGTTGATTTTCTAAATTCAACATTTTCTCATTAAAAACTGAACATTCTTTCACAGTTGGCATCAAGCATATCACTGATTTATCTGCTACCTCTTTACTATATATTTTCTCAGGTACATTATCTTCATTAGGAAACAGCTTGGAAAGTAATCGTGTTCGTAGAGTGTGTTTCGCATCTTCAGTTAGTTTTCCAATCCTGATATCTTGAAGAATATTTCCATATTTAGTATCCTTTGCCTGTCGCATATTTTGAATCAGTTCAGTATATTTGAAATGTGACCATATATTAACATTTCCAATACTGCCCAGGCACTTTCTAGTCTCCTCATGCGTAACAGTTTCAAATACAGGTTGTCCTTTCACTGGAGTTAGTTGGAGTAGATCTCCAAAAACTATGACATGTTTACCTCCAAATAACACATCATACTCTGTCTTAAGTATCTGTTGCATTCTTAAATGCAGAAAAGCAAGCATTAAATTAGATACCATGCTTACTTCATCAATAATAAGAAGTTTCATTTTTTTAAGCACTCTAGAAACTTCAAAACAAGCTTCTCCAGATAGCTTGTGATATTGTAATTTATTTTCATGTTCAACTGGCAGCATCAGTAAACGATGTAAAGTAATACCTTTAATATTATGTGCTGCCAATCCAGTTGGAGCAGTAACAACACACGACAGTGTTGACTGAGTTCTTTGCTGTAAATATGTAGTAATTCCTTTAATTAGGAAACTTTTACCAGTTCCAGCTTCTCCACTTACATATAATCGAATAGGTTCAAATGACATACATGAGCAATCTTTTCTCTCATGACGAAAGCCATGCTCAATGTGCTCTGTCACTTCATCATATATCTGTCTTTGCTCAATATTAAATTGCTTCTTTAATTCTTCTAAGTTGATTACTTCCTCTTGACCTTGCTGCATTGCTCTTTCCACCTCATCCATGGCAGTGGCTGCTTCATTTTGGATAATTGGTTGTCCCAGTGGATCTTGACTTAATGAAGCCGAACTTTGACTATCTTGTGAACTATCTCTAGCAATCTCCGCTGCAATTGTCACTTCTTGCTCTATTTCATCATTCAGCATTTGCAGATAATTACTAAAAACAGTACATTCAATACTACTTTTAGATGCGTTGAATGAATCTTCATAACTATCAAAGTCCCCAAATAGTTTCTCTTCTCTACGCCATGGTTTAAAGAGTTGCAAAAGAGCAAAATAGTAAAATTCTCTTTTGTCAGCTGTTTCGCAACTCAGTTTCCGATGATTAATCAAGTGTCCTTTTCTTTGCTTCACCAGACATCCTTCTTGTCCAATTACAGCATATACACCTTTATCAATGTTCTCTGTAACATTCCTTTTAAAAGTGTAGTTTTGAAGTATTTCATACAGACAAATGTTTTCTAGAAGAGTACTTCTATTTGGATAGTATGTATCCAACATATTTGTTTTCAGAATGTCTGTACTGTTTGGTTCTTTCTGGGCTAAATATTCAATTTCTTGCACAGGTTTTAGAACACCGTTTCGTGTTTCTGCAAGACCCAAACTCACCCAGAGAATAGTCCTTGATTTAGCATAAAGACTTGCTGATGATAATCGGTCACAACATTCATATGCTCCAATTTCTCGATGAGACAACATCTTCAAACTGTACGTATACAATTTCTTGCTTAGGCTCTTTTCATGAGAAATGTCTTCCCACATCTCCTTCAGTTCCGTCTTTTCAGATTTTGTGATGTAAGACGTTACATATCGAGCCACAGCAATAGAGTTGTCTGCAACATATTGTATGTCCATGTTAGCATTCCACATGGACAAAATGACTGGGTTATAGTCATTTATATATTTGGATTCTTCACCTCTTCTTAAATTGTACGTATTTTTAGGTGACCTTCTTCTGATGTTATGTCGCAAAGATGACATCAAATTGTTGACTCTTCCTTTTGAAAGTACCGGTCGTGCAAATCCAAAACGACATTTGTAGGTCGATTCCGATCCGGTAAAATAATCCGGCGTACGAATCGTATCCGGAGCCGTTTCCGTACGACTCGTACAGACGCCGTACGACTGGACGATTCCGATCCCGATCGGCCGACCCGTACGCGATTCGTACGGTACACGTCGATTCGTACGGAAAAGCGCACGATCACCTACACACCGTACGGCGCGTACCCCCCATGATCGCAGGGGTACACGGCGTACCCCTGTGGTCATGCGGGGTATGTGCCGTACACCCAGCGTACATGGGGTACGTGCCGTACACCCACTGTACATGGGGTACGGTGCGTACCCCATGTACGCTGGGTGTACGGCACGTACCCCGCATGACCAGAGGGGTACGCCGCGTACCCCTGCGATCATGGGGGGTACGTGCCGTACCCGGGGGGGGGCGTTCCGTACCTGTTTCGGCGCAAACTCTGCGTTTACGACTGTTTTCGGCTCCCGTAGGAAAAGGGTCGTACGGCGCGTACCCGACACGAATCGTACTTGCTGGGTCGTAAAAACGTGCCGCGATGTCGCGTACAGCGGGTTCCGAGTGAGATTCGTATGGAGATTTGAGTCGTACGGAGTCCTGTACGACTCGTACGGAGTTCGGCACCTAGTACGGATCGTACTTCATCGTACGTACGGGACGTCTACGGATACGATTCGTACGGGGAAAAAACTCTCCGTACGACCATTCGGAGCGCATTTTACCGGATCGGAATCGACACCTTGGTGTAGAATTTACTCTTTGATTTGAATTTTCGCCGACAATATTTTCCACAACGATGACTTTGAAAGCGTAACACTTTTCCTCTTAAGTCCTTATCAGTTGTACTATTAGGTATGTCACAAGTGGCATACTGTTCAATAAAAGACAGTACAGTCTCATCCGAGTCTCTTCCAAATTTAGGAGCATCCTTGATCCATAACAGCATATGAATATGAGGAGCACCTCTTGCTTGGTATTCTTTTCTCCAAAAGAAATCCAGTACTTCACCAAGAGGCGGATTTTTCTTGTTTGTAAGAAAAGACATCATAGCTTCAAATCTATGATTAAAATATCTGCAAACATTAACCGGATCTAACGAACACAGTTCTCCAGGTGTCTTGTAGTTTATATTTTCTATGTTTGCATTCGCCTCCTGAAGAAATTCAAGTAAATCTTCCCAAGCATACTCTGCACAGCTTAGAGTTAAAAACCATGTTGGTGCTCCTAAGTTTCTAAGCATGCACTTCAAATCTCCATGACGACGGTACCAATACTCATTAGTACCACGCTGACAAGCCATTAAATTAATTAGGTGTGAATCCAAAACACTATCTTTCTGTTGCACTTTATCCATAAATTCCTTTGCTGAAATATTATGCAGATGAACTCCACTTTTTAAGATATGATTTACTGCATAAGAGAGACCAGATAAGTCACTCTCAAACAGAAGATGAAACAAATATGGAATGCATTGGCGAAACCTCGGATCTTCTGCATATAATCTTGTTGTCCGGTATTCAGATGCAGGAATCTGCATAGGTCGATCATCATATCGTGTACCTTCACCTGTAGGGAATAACTGTGGGAAACAACGACCTTCCAAACTTTCTTCCCACACACTAATAGGATTTCCTTTCGCCTTTTTCATCTGAAATAATTCAATAGCATTCCCTATTGCTTCTTTGGAATGCAGTGGATGAACACTGTAATGTTCATAAATTTCTTCACTTCTGGATAGGTCAACTTTTTCAATTTGTCCAATAGACAAATCACTCTCCTCTTCTTCACTTACATCTTCTTCTTCTACGTATACATCTTTATAGTACTTATTGTTTTGAACTAAATACAACGTTGCATTTTTGACTTTTCTAACATCCACTAAATCTTGCCAGATTTTCTTACTCTTTGTAGGTACACCATTAACTAGAATAACTAGAGGTTCCTCTTCTACATTTATTTTCAACACCAATTGTTTCCATATTTTTTTTTAAATCAAGTGGCAAATATACAACTCTACCCTTTAATCCTCTTTGTAAATCTGAAGGATTTAATTTACCAGTCTTAGGCTCAATACGAACAATAGCCTGAAAAGGATGTACACATTGGATCAGAATAGTCTCATAAGTATTTAAATCCATCAATTCTGATGGAATATTTATCAACTCTAGATTATTATGAACAGCTCTAGCAGGCATTTTATTTTCATTTAATTTATTATAACAATATTTACAAATACGTTGCTCAAAACCCAAATCAAAATAGTTTTCCACCAACAAATAAGTTGCAAAATCTTTCCATTGACCATTACTTTCATCTTCACTTTTTAAATATAAATCAACTAACCTAGTTTGACTTTTGTAATGAATGCGTCGACAACAGACACAAGAAAAATTTGGTTTCTCACCTGCAATTACCTTAAACTTTATTATTTCCTGTTCAAAATTTTCAATATTAACATGTCCAACATTTTCTAACACATTTCCTTCTATAATTATATCAGTTTCTGCATTACCTTCCTCTGGACCAAAATAACTTACCTCAATTTCTGCACAAATCTTCTTAACATCTAATTCACATCCATACAAAAGAGCACTATTTAACTGTTTAAGTTTAAGTGCTGGACTTTTTGCATAATACAACTTTCTCACCAATTTTCTCATTTTAGTATGATGCACTGCTAACATCCTGAAGTGATGAAACACACTCTGGCATATTTTTTTAGAAAGACAAGCCAGAGAATGACCTTGCAGACCTATTTTTTCTCGCACTCTGCAATGATCTAATTCTTGCAACATAACAATTTTTTTTCTAAGACTTTCTCTAGTGTACTTACGTAAGAAATTGCGAAAGAAATCAATTGAATCCTGTCGTACACTACAAATGCTACTACAATTCCAACTGTAAACAGGAACATTAGCACGTCCCCCTGAAGCTTCTCCAGCCATCACCTCTTCTGCATTTCTAACCACAATTTTCTCTTTCTCAATTACACATCCCTCCTTCACCTCGTATCCTCGACCACTGGTGTCAACTGCATGCAACAAATCGTTACTTTGAAAGTAACTCTCTTCATTAAAAAATGGTTCAGACGTTGAAGTATGCATCCACTTCCCAGAAAACACTTTACAAAAATTACTCCTATTTATGTGTCTCTTCCATTTACTTTTAGCTTTTAAAACTCGTATTGCCTTATTTAGCGTATTTATTCTATTAAGTACTAAAATAAATAATTTTCTTTTTGTCTCAAACGCGCGCTCAACAATACCCTCTATATATTGTTTCTTCTTAAGAAAAGCAGATCTTCTTTTAGAAACTTTCTCCTTTTGTAATAAATTCGAAACTACTCTGTTGTAAAACATACGCTTCCTGATTTGGCTAAATTGATTCATCCGAGTTTTACTGTACAGATTTTCCTGTCTCCTGATTCCAGAAACATTTTTATCTTTGGTTCCATGTCTCCTTCTCGATACTGGTATACTTTTTTCCTTGTGCACTTCAATACTAACATTTTTCCTTCCACATATTGCTCTCAAAAACTTTTTGGTTTGCTTACCAGGAGCACTCTTCTTTTTATCCGTCCTATGTTCTTTTGATACTTCTTCAATTTCTTTCTTCTTCAAATTGTAAGTCCGTTTATAGAGCTTTCTTTTTTCATTTCTGGTCGGCATCTTAATTTAAGATTTTGATGAAACTCTCAATCTGTAAAACACAAACATAACAAATATTATAGTTGACTACTAGCATATAACGTACAAATTTAAACCACAGATTCATTTTCTAAGTAGAATAAAGAAAATAACAGAAAGTCTCTGAACAGAGTAGGAAATCCTGTAGTGAATGTTGGTTCTTAATTTTATCACACTCCATATCTGTTTTAACATTATAGACAGTTTTTAATTCTAATTTTTAAAGCATACAAACAGTACACTTTTTTCAAGAACTATGGGTCATCGTAGATGTTTTAATCTTTTTTACTACAATCTCTTTTACACTTCATGAGAACATGTCTTATCACTCTCCTAAAGCACATCAACGACGAATAGGACAAGAAAACTGTCTTCAAGAATGCTTTACTATCAATTTTTTTTTATTTATTTAAATCTTCATAATTTTGTAGAACTTCCACCATTATATCAGCAGGGACTTCTTCAAGTCCAAAGTCCTCATCTCCTTCTACCATCTCTAAGTAAGCGGAGTCTAAAGACATGTCCATAAAATAATTTTTTTCATCTATTTCCTCTTCAAAGACTGCGTCTAAGATTTCCTCCATCACTTCGTTAATGATTTCAAAATGAATTTGTTTCTCTTCTGAGGATTTCTCCATAACTAGACTCAGTTTATTCTTCTGTATCCTTTTAAAAAAATATAGAGACTAAATTATATCTTTTTTCATAAATGTATAACTTAAAAGTACCTTTACTAATTTTTAAACTACATATATTTTTATAATTTCTAACTTATTAACTCTATATATTTTAAGATACCACGTTCCTCTTGTTTTGAAAAGAAATTGGCAATATAACCCTAAACATTAACACTGATCTTTTTTTCCATTAAATAATTACTGTTGTTAAAATACATTTTACTGTAAAATTTATTTTTAGATTTTCTAGATATCACAAATATTGATAATCTGTAGAATTTATTTTTAGAGACCCATTTTTTCAGTTCACCAGTACAAAGAGCTATGTAAACTATATGCACTCTGAAGAGAAGGCTCACACTATACAAACCATAGCATTCACTTAACAGATTACTACTTCCCACAGAGACGGTTCCTTTTATGTTTCAACAGCATACTCACCATGTAAAAGTCATAGCATATACAAAATGTCATACTAAGCATGAAGAACAACCTCATAATAAACCTCTGCATGAATATGTAAAACAATGCCTATACATAGTATAATCACAGATATGCAGGAAAGATACCCATCAAACCTAGAACCATATCATAATACCTCTTTGTAAATAAAGGAGAAAAACTGCCAAACATAATGCAACAAGATTTCAAAAATCATGAGCACTTCACAAGATTTAAGTAATGGAAACATGAAAGAATTATACTCCAATGATCCGTAAATCTGAACTCCATCAAAAAGAACACATGCACCAAGCCGATTAAAAGATAATTTCAACTGTCAGTGGAGAATATCTCAAAATACATATCTAGTATAAGCAGATACAACCCATGTGAATAATTCAAGATAAAATCATATTCCAAAATGAAATTTTACAAACATTTAAAAAAATCTTCTTCATTATTTTCATGTGCACCCAAAAAAAATTCCTATGCAAAAATACCAACTCACCTGAAAAAAAGAATATAATTCCTCAAATTCTGTAATTCAGAAGGCAGGTTGTTGCTTTTCAGCACCAAACACTGTAAAAAAGAAAATATTAAATTTTAATTAACTTATTACAGACTTATTTCTTACACAACATAGAGCCATTATAGCAAAGAACAAGCATAACAGATAAATTCCCCAAGATTCTCTATCATTACAATAAGATACAAAATGTCTCATTTATGAAACCATTGCGCCACAGATATATCACTTTTTCCCATGTTAAAACTCATGCACCAGCGACACAAGGCCTTCATAACTAAAAGCCCATGTGACGGAGAACAAGTGCATAGACAGAAAATACAGGGCCAACCATGGGCATATGCAAGCAGTACACCTGCACAGGACCTGCAAACCCCAGGAGCCACCATATTAATATATGTCCTTAATATAATAATCCTCTAAGGATGCATACATATTTGCGTAGCAGACCATGGCAGGAATTTGGCGTGCTCTGCCTCTGTTCCACTTCCAAACACCTTGATCCACCCCCCCCTCTTCAGTGGGCTGCACGCTCCGCCCCGCCCAAACCCCCTGTTACAGAGCCCCCTACCTACGCTCCCTGCCCAGGGCTGCCATGACCCTATACCCGCCCCTGGAAAATGTATAAGACACAGCAACAGTAAAAATCAAACAATAGGCAACATGCAGAAAAACTGCACAGTAGATAAAGAAACGAAGGGCATATTATCAAGGGGGTTTATCTCCGCTTGTTTGGCTTTAAAAGCCAAGAAAGCGGAGATAAAATTATCTCCCTATTACCTAGCTGTCGCTAACACCAGTTAGCGACAGCTAGTAGGAGATAGCGACCATCTTGGACCCCACTTTGCATGTCAGTGATATTTATCACTAATGACATGCAAAGTGGGCGTGCCAAGATGTTAGCGACTGGAAACAGTCGCTAACATCGCTATCTCCTATTACCAACTTTTGGAGATATTCGTGCTAGGCGCGAATATCTCCAAAAGCTAACACCTGCCCTGAGCATTTCTTAGCCATGTTATCCAATGGGAGGTGGATAACATGGCTAAGAGCATTAGCTCGGTAATGCATAAATATCGCTGACTTTTCAGCGATATTCATGCATTGCGGCCGTTTTTTATCGCATTTGCGATAAACCTTGGTAATACCAAGGTTTATCTGCGATAAAAATTGCCGCAGCGCAGCGGTACATTTTTGTCTCTAACCAAGCAATAGCGATAATTATCGCTATTGCTTGGTAATATGCCCCCATATGTTTAAGATAACCCCATTGAAAAACATGTAGTAATTTTTTTAATCTGCCATGCATCTAGCCCTCCACGACCGCTTTGGAAACTCCTGCTCTAAACCTTTACATTTCATTTTTAAAACAAACGCACGTTTTTTTTCAAAGCTGCATATTAAACGCCTAAACATGTATTTAGTCGTCCACATGCAGGCACTTTCAATTACATGACTTATTTAAGTGGAATCCCTGTAATGTTGCATATCTTTCCAAAAATACACCAGTGCCTATTATTATAACGATTTTTTTTCATTCTTCATCAGTTATATTATTTTTTACATATAATGAAAATCACTATGACTTTTTAAACGACAAAGCTTACGCGGTAAAAATCACTCTGCATTTGCTTCCCTTTAAGAATGTAGTTTATCTACCCCACGCATGTGAACCTTGATATTTCCATCTGGCAGCAAATTCCGGCCTTGAATCACAAGACATGAACAACAGCCTTATTGTCACAAAAAGAAGTTAGCGTAGCATCTGTTCGCGAACATATCTTTCACTTAGCTAATATTCACAGACAACACCATTCCTTATAAAAGAGTGGCCTTCCTTTACAATGTACTGAGGTGACTCCCTTAATTTTAAACGCATCCTCCACTTCAAGACAGGCTATTTTTTTTAAAACTACTAAGCAATGGTTTAGTGACCGGACTGCCAAAAATGATATCAAGTCATTCTGCTACTCTTCACTCCATGCTCTGCGACCTATTTCTGTGGACTTCCTGTTGAACTGCCAGTGCTGCGACGTTTGTGTTCCCATCTCGTTTATTTCAAAATGGATGTCCCTCCTGTCTTCGCAAACAAGCCGGAACACTTAGAACTATTTCGCCAGAAGATGCTTGACTACTACGGCATCTTAGCACTCTCGACTCTGAATACTTCATATCGATTATCATTTCGATATTCCTATTTCACCTGTGTGCAGCCTGTATTTCATTGCCTGAGCTGTGATTTCATGTGGGCCCTGGACTTATGTCTCTGCAACTTGGTACCTCCTGAAGTGAATTACAATCATCTCATGAATCCGTTAATTGATCATGAACAGTTTTGTTGCAACGGAGGGATTATGGCCTTTGCAGCGATACAAGGAGTTCTGGGTCATTGGGATATATTCGCAGCGGCGCAAGATTTCCTGACAGACAGCTACATTGAAAACCCACCGAGCTGTCCTCTGATGGTACTAGAGGCTCCGGTAATAACAGATCATGAATGCTGCTTTCCTCTTTTCAATTGGATGGTTGACATGTTTTCGGATCATAACAGTGACTTCTTGTTAGAAGCAGTTGCTGCCTACTTTGCCTATACAATCCTGGGTTGACTGTTATGCAAGCCATTGACGTCCACATTTCGTTTTGCCTCCCTATCTTTTTCACGTTTTCTTGGATATTTTCTTAACATGAACATACCTATTGGCTTTACTAACAGTGGACATTATGATTTCCTACTGGTTAAATTTTTATCTTTTATGTGGACTAAATTTTTTTTCTTCACCTACTCGATTTTGAACTTTATTTTTTATTAAAGTCTAATCTCAACAATTCTATTGTATATCTTATCTTATGTTATTTCAAACGTACTCGAACCAAAACTCGCTAATATATGCTATATGTGCCCTAATTAATGTGTAAATATAGAATGAGTTTTTTATAACTGTAAACGCAATTTCGCATTTGAACTGCTTAATTCCGCCTCAGACACCTCTGATCATTTAATTTTCCATAAACTAAAATATTTTGATTACATACATGCACCTCTCGCCATGTTGTCGGTTTTGGCGCGTTTTTTTTCCCTTACACAATAGCATAACAGAAACGTGATAGTGCTTCGCATGCAGAGAGCTGATTGATAAAGACATAATGTCTAACCACTAGCATTTTTATGTATCGTTCCTAAACTGAAAGGCCAGAGACCTTCTTCCATTTATTAAAATATAATATACTTCCTCAAAAGAGTGTATAATTAATTTTGCAAAACCATATTCATTTTTCATCAACAATACCGTTTGTATTCTATGTACAACTGACTATACCGATTACTTTGTTTTTTGCAATGTCTCTACTCGTATTAGATTAGAAACTTGCCTTGAAAACAGTGCATTTCTGAATAAACATTTCAAATATACAGTTCTCTCTTTTAATCCATAATCTCAACTAAAATGATTGTATACTGAAACAGTATTCATGTGTTCTATGTAACTTCAGCTATACTAACTTAATATTTTCTTTTGTCGACCTGATTTACTCATATTAGAACCCACAGGCCTATAACAGCCCGTGAACCCTTTCTTAGTAGGTCGCGCACCATGCAGACAGTTGTACCTCTGTAAAAAAATAATGTATTACTCTTCTCAACCACCGTCGCAGTTCCGCTTCACTCAGTGTTAATCACTGCTCCCACGCTTCTACAGACCAGACGCTATGTCGTATTTCACTCCTTATCACGCTTTAATCTCCACAATAACAAACACTTCTCCGCCAGCCACCAGAGAACAGAGTGCAGATGCAGAGGCACTAAGTAGTGAAATACAACATACCCTCTGCTCTATGGAAGCAACCGAGCGGTAATTCTGAAAGAAAACATTCACTAGCGCTTCAAAAAAGCATTTCAATTATATAAATAGTTTTTTCAAAACGTTCCAACTACTTTGATGAGACTATCTGTGTGTGCCTCCACAGCAAAGTTCCTCAACCCGGACTGAAGGCAGACACAGACAGACACACACACAATAAGATAACACAGGGCAACGGAGACGGAAAACAGAAGGCAGATGAAGATGCAGTCAAACAGCAGGAGTGAGAGAGATATTTTTATACTCCGTTTGGTACCTCAATTTACGAACACATTTACTGCACAAATCTGTGTACAACCTCATGGTCAGAACTTTTCATTTTATTTTACTCAACCACCTCCCCCTCTCACCCCATTGGTACAAGCCGTGGCCACAAACTACAATGTAATTTTGTCGTCTGTCAGAAAGTTTAAGAATTCATTAAGCATTACCACTTTTTCAAGACGGTATCACATGTAATATACCAACTTTTCATTTTATATTACTCGACCACCTGCCCTTCTCACCCTACGCCCACCAATGCAGGCCGCGGCCACAAACCGCACTATAATTATGTCGTCTGACAGAAACTTTAAGAATTCATTAAACATTACCACTTTTTCAAGACGGTATCACATGTAATATACCAACTTTTCATTTTATTTCACTCAACCACCTGCCCCTCTCACCCTACACCCACCAATGCAGGCCGCGTCCAGAAACCGCACTCTAATTTTGCCGTGTGACAGAAAGTTTACGAATTCATTAACCATTAGCATTTTACTTTTCATTTTATTTTACTCAACCAGCTCCCCCTCTCACCCCACCAGTGCAAGCCGCGGCCACAAACTACAATGTAATTTTGTCGTCTGTCAGAAAGTTTAGGAATTCATTAAGCATTACCACTTTTTCAAGACGGTATCACATGTAATGTACCATTTCTCTCTCTATCTGCATTATCTGTCTCTCTGCTAATATCATTTTTTCACTTCATAAACAACTTCTCTCATATATATAAAGGCTTAAAAATCACACAAATAATTACTCTTTATATTAAACGTATTTTATACTTCATATTTCACATTTAAATTAAAAATAGTTTTAGAAATACAACACATTATGACAGCCAAAAATGAGTTTAGTTTCAAACTATGAGGAAAATCAATCATTGTTTGTGAGTAAACCATATTTTACGGTACATGACAAAACAAACAGTTACAGACTTACCTTTACCAATGCTTTGTACGATGTACAACAGTGACAGTCACAAAATAGATATTCGTTTGACGGAAGTCTCAATTATGCTGCTATCACTGCAACCAAAATTCAATGGCACAGATATCCAGTCAATACAGACTCATATATTTCTCTTCAGCCAATCATATTTCCTCCCGCAAAATTTTGTATTCAAATTTACATTTCAGTTGGTTGTCCCTCACAATATTTTCAATGTCACATAAAAGTCACCCATCACCCACTGCCATCTCTGACTGTTTCCATGGTAACACCTCATTCTGCACCTGGCTGAAGGCACAGGTCAAAATTTCATATCTCAACGTTCTACAGCAAACTAACAACACTGTTTTCCCTCCAGAAACACCTGCCTATCCACAGCTCTGTTACATGTCATTTTTTTCACACCCAATACTACTTTTTCTTTTACATAACATTAACATGCAACGTAGTCTTCAATCTTCACGTATTAGAATCAACCAATCATTTTTCGTTTTTCAACCACACCAAGCTTCATCCATTTTTTTATCCTGACTTTCAGCTTCTAACTGCCATTCCACTTCCAGAACCCATCGGAGTAAGAGTGCAACTGCCTTGAAAATGAAGGTTTGGCTTTTAGGACACAGCTATATTCACTGGAGTGGAAAATATGCAGCAAGCAGACGAATTTCCAACCTTGATTTACCAAATGTGCAGATAACGTGGATTGGGCAAAGAGGATTAAGATGTCACCAATTAATACCATTTGTGAAAACTTTTATGCATCTCCCAGAACCAGACCTTATAATTGTGCACTGTGGTGGGAACGATCTAGGCACATTGACTGGGGTAGGTCTGGAAATGCTTCTAAAAGACACCTTTCGACAATTGATGACACTTTTTCCTCGAACTGCCTTGGTATATTCCAATATATGCCAAAGACAGAAATGGAATTGGTCCAATCAACATTGTGCACAAATTGAGAAAGCAAGGAGACATGTTAATAAATCTGTTTCTGCTTTCCTCAGAGATTATAGCATGGGTTCTATTTACCACAACAACTTGCGTTACCACATGCAAGACATCTATAGGACAGATGGTGTTCATTTCACGGATGAGGGAAACAGAATCTTCCTCTGCAACATCAGACTCTGCATCGGTACTTACTTATAAATGCAGAAAAAACTCAATTAACACAAGGGTTCTTTTCAGAGCCACCTTATATCAAAGCACTCAAACTTCTGATTTATCTCCATTTTCACTCTTGTAAATAGGTGTGCGCGCCCGAGTGCGCGCACCCCGCAACTTTAAAAAAAATATATATATATATATTTTCGCGTTTAAGGGCCTTACTGCACACCCTGAGAGAACCTACGCAGCAAAACAATCTCTACCTTCTCCCCTTTCCATGTTCCAACGCTTTGAAATGACAATATATTTACTCGCAGTGACAAAATGGCGGTCAACACTTCCTGATTTCCTTCGAATCGAACGTTAACAGACGTCACGCAGCAAAATAAAATTCCGCTCGCGCGCAGCCGCTTGAGTGCGCGCACCCGTGCGAGCTTATAGATATCTAATTGACTTTAACTTTAATTTTCTCAGCAACTACCGAACAGATTTACACCATTCCAAAAAAAGCGTAATCTGCGAGCCGGACTCTACAGTTTTGCCAGATTTCTTATAAATCCATTCAGCCGTTCGACCTGTAGCCGTGTCTAAACGTCCTATGGAAAATAACATGGAGAAAACACGTTTTGGGACCCCCCTTTTATCTCAGCCCCCACTTCACCAATCCCTCCCAAACTTTCAGGGAAGGAGCGCAGCGGACCGAGCCATCTTTTTTGAGAAATTCGCAAAGATTCATCCACCAGGGCCAAAGTTAATCCAAATAGAATGTTGAGGATTTCCTATGGAAACTAAGTCCTAACTATAACTACCTACTGGCGACCGCCAGTAGGTAATATATATATATATATATATATATATATATATTCCAGCTCCAGGTGTCCCTTTCTTGGAAACGCACTTGCAAAGGTTGGTGTCACAATCCTTTATTAGGAACAAACATCTCCCAACGCTGTAGGGATTACAGCATGTCGAAAAGCCTTACGCGTTTCAAAGCAGATTGCTTCTTCCTCAGAGGCTCGACTGATGCAAAAGGACACACCCACAGTTTTAACACATCCCACGCCCATCTCGGGGCAAAGCATTCTGGGTCCTGTAGTGTGTCCTGAAAAATAACACCCACAATTAGGTACATCAATGTTCACTTGCTGCCCTTTACAGTCTTTATAAGAGCCCACAGATGGGCCCCAGCGTGGCGATGCCCATGCGATACCAACCAAGTCCCACATGTTAGGACATATCAAGTCAGCCCGTGGCCCACGGCCTACAGCGTTGGGAGATGTTTGTTCCTAATAAAGGATTGTGACACCAACCTTTGCGAGTGCGTTTCCAAGAAAGGGACACCTGGAGCTGGAATTTAATACGCGGCAGTCCTTGCTGCGGGGAACGCACCACCACTAAAACCGTGGGCCACGGGCTGACTTGATATGTCCTAACATGTGGGACTTGGTTGGTATCGCATGGGCATCGCCACGCTGGGGCCCATCTGCGGGCTCTTATAAAGACTGTAAAGGGCAGCAAGTGAACATTGATGTACCTAATTGTGGGTGTTATTTTTCAGGACACACTACAGGACCCAGAATGCTTTGCCCCGAGATGGGCGTGGGATGTGTTAAAACTGTGGGTGTGTCCTTTTGCATCAGTCGAGCCTCTGAGGAAGAAGCAATCTGCTTTGAAATGCGTAAGGCTTTTCGACATGCTGTAATCCCTACAGCGTTGGGAGATGTTTGTTCCTAATAAAGGATTGTGACACCAACCTTTGCGAGTGCGTTTCCAAGAAAGGGACACCTGGAGCTGGAATATATATATATATATATATATATATATATATATATATATATATATATATATATATATATATATATTCAGGGAAAAAAACATAGGTTTCAGGCCTTATATTGTTAGGAATTAGCATTTAAAAAACCTTTGAAATTCACTCAAAAAACTATAAGTTTTAGGGGTGTTATAGTTAGCTGGACATTTCACTCATACAAAACCATTGAAATAGCTCCTATATAGTTAGTTGTACTAACTATATTTCGCGCACCCGCAATCCACTGCTGATGATGTCACATATTACATCATTCATTACATGGTCTATTCTTTGAGAAATTAGCGAAGATTCATCAACCGGCGCCAAAGTTATTCTAAATAGAATGTTGTGGATTTCCTATGGAAACTAGGTCCTAACTATATCTACCTACTGTATGTTTTATATATATATATAACCTCCAGTATGCACCAGGGGGCTGCATTGCACAGAGGTGTAATGAGGCTATGCCTCTTTTTACACCTCTCTGCAACGCAGGCCACTGGCGCGTTTGCAGAGGGGGTACTAATTCCCCTTGCATACTGGGGGTCCCTGGGTCATATCTGCCCAAACGCCGAAATTCCGAACGATTGAAAATGACTTTTCTTGAGAAACATTTGGATTCGGATTATCATGTCCTATACTTTGGAATTTTTGAAAGACTGACTTTGAGGATGCTATAAATTACTCAAGTCTGCACGAATTGTGTGTGTAAAATTGATACCTAGTCACTTTGAATAAGAATGTACTTACGTCTCGTCTAACATTTGGAAGAAATATCTAGTTATATGACAACAGGATACCGACATAACTTGAAGGAAATAAGAAAGCCCTGAAGAAGTTCTGTTGCACAGAACGAAACGCGTCAGCTGGCTGAGGTACATAAACTTAAGGAAAATAAAAGAATTTGAATATACACCAAGATTCAGCGCTTCAATAAGGATATGATTTGATTGGACTTATTGTGCAAGTGGTGCTGTGCCAAACTTTGGAATATTCTCTACTACTCTCTACTACTTACTCTCTACTACTCCACTACTCTCTAATACTCACTCTCTACTACTCATTCTCTACTACTCTACTACTCTCTCTCTACTACTCACTCCCTACTACTCACTATCTACTACTCTCTACTACTCACTCTCTACTAATCTCTACTCTCTACTACTCACTCTCTACTACTCTCTCTCTACTACTCACTCTTTATTACTCACTATCTACCACTCTCTACTACTCACTCTCTACTTCTCACTCTCTACTACTCTCTACTACTCACTCTCTACTACTCTCTCTCTACTACTCACTCTCTACTACTCACTCTCTGCTACTCACTCTCTACTACTCTCTCTCTACTACTCTCTACTATTCTCTCTCTCTGCTACTGACTCTCTACTACTCTTTACTACTCACTCTTTACTACTCTCTCCTACTCACTCTCTACTGCTCTCTACTACTCACTCTACTACTTACTCTCTACTACTCTCTACTACTCACTCTCTACTACTCTCTACTACTCACTCTACTATTCACTCTACTACTCTCTACTACTCAATCTCTGATACTCTCTCTACTGCTCTCTACTACTCTCTACTACTCACTCTCTACTCTATTACTCACTCTCTTCTCTCTACCTCTCTACCTCTCGCTACTTCTCTCTCTACAAGTCTCTACCTCTCTACCTCTACCTCTCTACCTCTACCTCTCTACCGCTACACCTCTACCTCTCTACCTCTCTCTATACGCACACATATACACATATATATATGCATATATATGCATATGCATTTATATATGTGTATATATATATATATATATATACATACATATATAAACATATATAATCTGCATATCTATATAAATACAAATATAAATGCATGCATACATATACATATATGCAAACATATGCATGTTATTTACATGAACATTTTAAAAACACTAATAAAAGCAAAGCTAAAAAGCCACCTCATTACAAACAGAATGGCTTTAACTTAAACGAGGGCGAGATCTATTGCATTTTCAATGCTTGTTTACTTTGGTTCCATCAAGAAGGCATTCAGATGTGTCACACATTTGCCATAAATTCTGAATGTTAGCACTCTAGTTGCTCATTAGATCACTGTAGTAAAGCTACTGCTCACCAGGGAAGTCTGCTGCTAATCATACTTTCTATGGCAAAATGAACTCCCTCATTTTGTTCCTTTTTAAATTAAATGTTTTCAGACTTACCACTTTATTCCAATCAAGATGGCTTCTGGTGTGCCATACTTTTGTCATAAGTAAGACTGTTAGCGCTCTAGTTGTTCTTTAGAACACTCTGTGACATTCTCTCTTTTGGCTATACTTGGGCTACATCTGGGTGATATTTGGGCTACATTTGGGCTCTTTTGTCTCTGGTGGCCATCTTGGGAGACTGCATGTCAGAATTTTTTAATGAAATAGAAGAGGACTTGGGAAGTCACTCAAAATGTGCCCTAATTTTTCTTTCTGCAGCACTAATCATACTTTCTATGGCAAAATATACCCCCTCATTTTGTTCCTTTTTAAATTAAATGTTTTAAGAGTTACCACTTTATTCCAATCAAGATGGCTTCAGGTGTGTCATACATTTGTAATAAGTAGGACTGTTAGCGCTCTAGTTGTTCTTTAGAACACTCTAGGAGGCTGCAGCAGAACACAAAGGAATCAACTGACAGTCTCTGTCCTTGTTGGATGTACATGTTTCACTGAGAATGTCAGACTTCATGCTCACATGACTGAGAAAGATAATGCGAATTTACAGAAAATATGCTTTCAGTTTAGCTTGTAGATCCCCTTCCAAACCATTGTGGGAAAAGCATGAGATAATAGTTTTCTTTCAAACATGATTCATGATATCCCAGCAGAAGGCTTTTTCACATGGTAAAATCCCCTTAGAACACACCACAATTCCTAAAATGAGTATGGTACCATCAACAAATGATTTATAATGAAACTAAAGTCCTAAAACGCTCTATTAACTACAATGCTTTTTAATGAGGTGCTATCATATATATTGGTCCCAAGATGGCTGCCAACACTTCTCGGATGAAGTGCTGACAGCCAATCAGATCTCACGATGAGATGTGTGGTTAGGCTCCGCGCAGATATATATGTGTTTTTGAAGTTAATTTTCATAAAAACCACTGGAGCAATTTTCACCAAATATAGCAAAGGCACTTCTGCGTACCAGTCCCTACAATTTTGCCAAGTTTGGTGTAATTCCGTTCAACGGTTCGGGCTGTAGCCTTGTCAGAACATCCTATGGAAATTAACATGGGGAAAACAAGTTTTGGGACCCCCCTTTTTTCTCAGCCCCCACTTCACGAATCACCCCGAAACTTTCAGGGAAGGACCGCAGTGGAGCTGGCCAAAATTTTGGAAAATTACACGCAAATTCCTCAACTGGCACCAAAGTTATTCCCAATAGAATGTTGCGGATTTCCTATGGTAGCTAGGTCCTAACTATATATACCTACTGGCAATCGCCAGTAGGTAATATATATATATATATATATATATATATATATATATATATATATATATATATATATATATATATATATATATATATTATATATATATATATATATATATATGTATATATTACCTACTGGCGATAGCCAGTAGGTATATATAGTTAGGATTGTTTTCCATAGGGAAATCGCAACATTCTATTGGGAATAACTTTGGCGCCGGTTGAGGAATCTTCCTGAAATTTTCCTTAACTTTGCCTCGCGGCGCTCTGCTCCTTCCCTGAAAGTTTGGGGGGGATTCGTCAAGCGGGGGCCGAGATAAAAGGGGGGTCCCAAAACGTGTTTTCCCCATGTTAATTTCCATAGGGCGGTTGGACTCACTTTTAGCCCGAACGGCTGAATGGTTTTTCACCGAACTTGGCAAAATTGTAGGGACTGGTAGCCCGATGTGCCTTTGCTATGGCTCAAGATATGTGCTCCAGTGGTTTTTACGAAAACTAACTATGAAAAAATATATATTGGGCTACATTGGGCTATATATATGTTAGAGCCCAAATGTAGCCCAATGTAGCCCAATGTAGCCCAAAGATGGCCACCAGAGACAAAAAAACAAATGTAGCCCAAATATCAGCCAGATGTAGCCCAACCATAGCTCAATGACAGAATGTCCCAGAGTGTTCTAAATAACAACTAGAGCGCTATCAGTCTTACTTATGACAAAAGTATGGCACACCTGAAGTCATCTTGATTGGAATAAAGTGTTAACACTTAAAACATTTAATTTGCAAAGGAACAATATGGGGGGGTTCATTTTGCCATAGAAATTATGATTAGTGCTGATGAAAGAAAAATTAGGGCACATTTTGAGTGACTTCTCAAATCCTCTTATATTTCATAAAAAAAATTCTGATATGCAGTCTCCCAAGATGGCCACCAGAGACAAACGAGCCCAAATGTAGCCCAAATATCAGCCAGATGTAGCCCAACTATAGCCCAATGACAGAATGTCCCAGAGTGTTCTAAAGAACAACTAGAACGCTAACAGTCTTACTTATGACAAAAGTATGGCACACCTGAAGTCATCTTGATTGGAATAAAGTGGTAACACTTAATACATTTAATTTGAAAAGGAACAAAATGAGGGGTTTCATTTTTCCATAGAAATGTTATATATATATATATTCACTGAAAAAACCATAGGTTACACACCAGTTATAGTTAGGAATTAGCATTTAAAAAACTTTTGAAATTCACTGAAAAAACCATAGGTTTCACACCAGTTATAGTTAGCTGGAAATTTTACTCGCATAAAACCATTGAAATTCCCACGTTATAGTTAGTTGGACTCACTATAACTTGCACGTCTGCAATGCACTGCTGATGACGTCACATATTACATCACTCATGCATATATTTAAATATTTAAACATTACTCGCTAATATATGTATTCACTAAGATACACTTAATAAGCCAGTTAACCAATCAATTTTTTTTTTTAAGCACTGAAATAACCATAGGTTTCAGGCCTTATATAGTTAGGAATTAGCATTTAAAAAACCTTTGAAATTCACTGAAAAACCATAGGTTTCAGGCCTTATATAGTTAGGAATTAGCATTTAAAAAACCTTTGAAATTCACTGAAAAAACCATAGGTTTCAGGCCTTATATAGTTAGGAATTAGCATTTAAAAAAACCTTTGAAATTCACTGAAAAAACCATAGGTTTCAGGAGTTATATAGTTAGGAATTAGTTTTTAAAAAACCTTTGAAATTCACTCAAAAAACTATAAGTTTTAGTGGTGTTATAGTTAGCTGGACATTTTACTCATACAAAACCAATGAAATTGCTCCTATATAGTTAGTTGTACTAACTATATTTCGCGCACTCGCAATCCACTGCTGATGATGTCACATATTAGATCATTCATGACATGGTTTTTTCAGTGAATATATATATATATATATATATATATATATATATATATATATATATATATATATATATATGTATATTCACTGAAAAAACCATAGGTTATAGACCATATATAGTTAGGAATTAGCATTTACAAAACCTTGAAAATTCACTGAAAAAACCATAGGTTATAGACCATATATAGTTAGGAATTAGCATTTACTAAACCTTATTTTACTCACACAAAACCATTGAAATTCCATATATAGTTAGTTGCACTAACTATATATCGCGCACCCGCAATCCACTGCTGATGATGTCACATATTACATCATTCATGACATGGTCAGTGACATCACTGATGACATCACTGATGACATCTCAAATGACATCACTGATGACATCACTGATGACATCTCAAATGACATCACTGATGACATCATGACACACCAATACCAGTTACTACATACGCACTCACTGATTCCTACGTCTACACACACATTCACTCATTCACCCATACAATAACTCATACATACAGTCACTTATTATTACAACACTATCATATGCACTCATACACCTATGCAGACAGTCACACACTGCCACTCATCCATGGAGTTACTCACACACCAAGTCAGTCCTGTAAAGAATCAATCACACTTCCATTTCTTCATCTATACAGTTAAACACAGAACACCATACTTCAGTGACATCACTGATGACATCACTAATGACATCTGAAATGACATCACTGATGACATCTCAAATGACATCACTGATGACATCATGACACACCAATACCAGTTACTACATACGCACTCACTGATTCGTACGTCTACACACACATTCACTCATTCACCCATACAATTACTCATACATACAGTCAGTTATTATTAGAACACTATCATATGCACTCATACACCTAGTCAGTCCTGTGAAGAATCAATCACACTTCGATTTCCTCATCTATAGTTAAACACAGAACACCATACTTTTCACACATATACTAACACATACTTACTCTCTTATACAATCACTGATACAAGTACACATTGATATGCACAGAGTCACACACCTCCCAGCCAGCCACACACACACTCAGTCTTCCATACATCCAGTCATTCTTCAATATGTAAAACGTATTTAAACTTTACAAAAACACACAGACACTAGATGATGTCATCAGTGATGTCATTTGAGATGTCATCAGTGATGTCATCAGTGATGTCACTGACCATGTCATGAATGATGTAATATGTGACATCATCAGCAGTGGATTGCGGGTGCGCGATATATAGTTAGTGCAACTAACTATATATGGAATTTCAATGGTTTTGTGTGAGTAAAATAAGGTTTAGTAAATGCTAATTCCTAACTATATATGGTCTATAACCTATGGTTTTTTCAGTGAATTTTCAAGGTTTTGTAAATGCTAATTCCTAACTATATATGGTCTATAACCTATGGTTTTTTCAGTGAATTTCATTGGTTTTTTAACAGCTAATATCTGTAGCTGTAAAATTTATTCTTCTTTAAATCCAAAAATATATTTTATATGTTTATGAATAATTATTTTTTTAAATATTTTTTTTTCTTCGTTCCCGCTTCGCGAATCGGGAACCTTACAGTAAAAAAATGTTCAGCAAAATAAAAAAAAAAGTTCTTTTCAGAACTACCTCCCCGTTATTAAAAAATTGGTACAATATTTGGAACTGTGCCAACCTCTATTTCTCTTAGTTCGCTTCCTAGTTCGCTCGCTGGTACGCGAACTGGAAGCGAACCAAAAACAGTAAGTATAAGGGAAGGAAACACACACTTATGTTAAAAGAAAGACAGCTATAGGGGAGTAAACTAGAGATACTATTACCCATAATCCACTACTGATGATGTCACATATTACATCATTCATGACATGCTCAGTGACATCATCAGCAGAGGATTGCGGGTTTTTTGGCAACATGCCTTATCGACGGTTTAATAACGCTGCCTTTTGCTTTATATAAGTTTTCAAATTGTATGAAATATATACCAATAGGTCTTTATGAACCTTTAGGTAGTGCTTTTGTTCATGAGGTCTGGTCGCTTCCATACACATACAGATGTTTCAAAGATGATCAAGAAGTTTATCTGAATGGAGAGGAATGCACTGAGACGCCAGATCATTCACTAATGTGTAGGCACATACAGTTACACGATTCATGCAACAAACAGCGACCAAATATGGCTTGCGTGATGCAAGGCACGCCAGTTCCTGCTATCATCCCCACGTTCAAGTTGTTGGAAAATGGTAGTTATTTGATGCTCAATAATGAAGATTGTTCTGAGTTAATTAAAAGTATTCCTTTTATCGTAACAGTAAGTGAACGGGTTATTTGCTGCAGAAATGTTCTATTTCCTCCCACACATGAACATAGGGAGTTTTCAATCTGGCCACAAATACCAACCTTGGGACACGTTTCAACAGCATGACAAGAATAAGAGCTCTTTTGTCTCAGAGAGAGGTGGCCTTGAGTTCGGCCCGTGAAACTTTCGTACTTCACATAGCGAACACCCGTACACAGGTTTGCCTTTCAATTTCAGCAACATGTTTCCGACTATCTTTAACGCATCCTCCACAAAATCCCTGGCACACTTTTTTAAAGTTGTTACCAGTGGTCTCGTGACTTCATTTGAGAAAATCTTTGGAGTCATCCCTACTCCCTTTCATTCCATTTTCTCCACTCTGGTTCGTGGATTGCATTTTTACTTGCATTACCAGCGGACGCTCTTGTACTTTTTTACATTTTTAAATATGGATGTCCCTCCTATGCAACCTCCGACCCTGCAGCTGCTGACACTGTTCCGCAATCGCATGCTAGAATATTATGGCACAATGCCGTTGGCGATATTAAGCACGGCATATGGATTATCTTTTCGGTTCTCCTACTTCACCTGTGTCCAGCCTGTATTTCACTGCCTGACCTGTGATTTCGATTGGGCCATTGATTTGTGTCTCTGCGGACCGGTTTCTCCTGACGTCGACTTTAATCAGCTGATGACTCCTATCATTACTCACGAGTTGATTTGTCCTGGCGAAAGGATTATGGCTGTGGCATTGATGCATGGACTACTTGGTCCCTGGAATTTACTGGCGGCAGCACAGTCTTTCTTGGAACACAGCTTTCTTGAAAACCCACCGAGCTGTCCTCTGATGGTGATAGAGGATCCGGTGCTGGGAGAGCACGTATGTTCTTTTCCGCTTTTAAATTGGATGGCTGAACTGTTTTCGGATGAAGACGGTGACTTCCTGTTGGAGGCTGTTGCAGCTTATTTTGCATACACAGTTATGTCATAGACCTTTTTCATGTTTCATATGCTGAGTACTAGCATTTCATTGACAATTCATTGACTTAATTGTCAAGTTTTTATTATTTACCTTGCCTATTGGCTTAAGACTCGATAAAGTACTTGGCTGTTTTATTTTTCTTTAGCATTGAATTTTCCTAGTTTTTAATGCTTTACCTTGCGGACCGTCCACATATAAACTTGCAATCTGCTCTCATGAGATGGCACTTCTATTATCTTATTCAGTTCGTTTCCGGATCATGAGGAGGTGTCATCTAGGTCCTGGATATCTTTACACCGTGTTAAGTTAGCATGGGCTCATTACCGGTTTAAACGCCATTTTTCCTTTTTTGCAACTTCTGCACACGACATTTAGTTGTTGCTTTAGCTTTCCACCTAGTAGTTCATCGTGGTTTACATGAGAATAATATGTTATTGCTCTACTATCTGCTTTGCTTGTTAAACTATATCTGTACAGCGAGTGCTAAAGTTTCAAGAACAACACGATACAGAATTGTTATGAGGTCTGATCTCCACGACTTCATACTCATAACATAAGTGCAACTTCTGCCAATTCTGGGCATGAGGCGGGTTTTATATTGCTTTGCCGAACACACATACACAACAGTTGATGCGGTTCACATGAAGAGAGAGCTGGTGTATGCTGATGTGATTCCTTCAAATCTAAGACACTAAAGTATGGGCACGCCCTAAACCAACACAAAGAGACCTTCTTAGCAAATAATATAATATGTGTATTAGGGAGGGTGAGATATAAGCAGCCGCGGGCCGTGGAGGGAGTTACGGTGAGGCAGGGAGGCGGGGAGGGGGAGAAGCAGGGTGGAGCCCTCTCTACCTTGCCCCTCCCCCTCCCCGCCTCCCTGCCCCACCGTAACTCCCTCCACGGCCCGCGGCTGCTTATAAGTGTTGCTAACTCTTATTCATTTACAGCATGTTAACATACTGTCACCATTCGCTTTTTATGTACTAGTAACTATGCTGGTAATTTTGCTACTGATAATATGTGTACTTGTATTCTCCACCCTGCTTCTCCCCCTCCCCGCCTCCATGCCTCACCGTAACTCCCTCCACGGCCCGCGGCTGCTTATAAGTGTTGCTAACTCTTATTCATTTACAGCATGTTAACATACTATCACCATTCACTTTTTATGTACTAGTAACTATGCTGGTAATTTTGCTACTGATAATATGTGTACTTTTATTATCTAAGGTACTACGCCTGAGAAGACGGCATTAGTAAATAAACATTTCAAATACACATGTGTTCTTCTTAACTCCATGTTCTGGTTTCTAAGAAATATATAACGACCGACTGTTCATGAGTTCCACGTATCCTGAGGTACTATAAGTTCATATTCTGGATTGTCTAAACATTGAGAGTTTGTTATATCCAATGTGACACTGTACCTAGCTTGCTAAATAGTTTTTGATTACTAACGTGAGTTTTGGGACACCCTAATTCGCCGAGGTTCCAATCCTCTGTCCACAGTTCTGTGTGAGAACAGAAACCCTGCGACAGGGGCACCCCCGACCCTTGCTGGAGCTTCATCACACTTGCGATACAACTCCAGCAATGCGCCACCTTTACGGCACAGATACATCACGCATCTGTGCTGTTTTTGCCCCGTGATGCGCCGCATTGTAAATGCAGCACACCATAGGTGACGGAACAGCGGCACAGAATGACTAACACATCCCTGGTGATGCGCCAGTCATCATAAATCTATCCCTATGCTTCTTATCTTGTTAGAGATGAACCGCCATATGTATCATCAAAGTTATTTGCATTTCCTAAATAGCGAACTTTAAGGAATAAATAGCGATTCTTTACCATTCCTAGTTTGCGATGAGCTATTTGCTAATTAGCCGAATGTAGCCCAATGAAGCCCAATGTAGCCCAATGTAGCCCAAAGATGGCCGCCAGACACACAAAAAAACAAATGTAGCCCAAATATCAGCCAGATGTAGCCCAACTATAGCCCAGTGACAGAATGACCAATCAGCTTCGCAAACCTCCGTTACGCGAAGCGGAGCGCTGTTACAGATATATATCTTTTTTTGAACGTTAATTTCTCAAAATCCACTGGAGCACATATATTGAGACCTAGCAAAGGCACATCGGGCTACCAGTCCCTAATATTTTGCCAAGTTTCGTGCAAATCCATTCAGCCGTTCAATTATTATTTTTATTATTTTTTTTTGCCCCGCGGGGCCCTTTTAAAACCTCCACATCAAACCTAGGGGGTCAGCGAGGATCTACTATGCCCCCTTATAGTTATTTCCCCCTTTGTTTTGACCTCCTCTTGTCTCTCGATCCTACCGAGAGACAAGATGGCGGCCGCTACGGACTGTTTGGAATGTTGACAGACGCCGGAGAACCAATCAGCTTCGCTTCACAAAGCTCCGTTGCGCGAAAAGTCCGCGAACCAGAGCGCTAACCGGTCCGCTGTTACAGATATATATCTTTTTTTAAACGTTAATTTCTCAAAATCCACTGGAGCACATATATTGAGACCTACAAAAGGCACATCGGGCTACCAGTCCCTACAATTTTGCCAAGTTTCGTGCAAATCCATTCAGCCGTTCGGGCTAAAAGTGAGGCCAACCGCCCTATGGAAAACTCAATGTTAAAAACACGTTTTGGGACCCCCCTTTTTTCTCGGCCCCCCCTTGACGAACCCCCCCCAAATTTTTAAGGGCTGCTCAGAAACAAAATGTGCCATTTTCCTGAAAATTTCAGCCAATTCCGTCCACAAACGCCAAAGTTATTAGACATAGAATTTTCAAAAAACCCATAGAGAAAAAATCCTAACTATATATACCTACTGGCGACCGCCAGTAGGTAATATATATATATATATATATATATATATATATATATATATATGTCTATACATATATAAAACATATTTAAACTTTACAGAAACACCGAGGACCTCAGGACACAAGTGGACTTCATCGGCCGAGCAGAAGTGCGCCAAGAGCCGCATTTGCAGAGTGGTGTAAAAAAGGGCGGAACAGCGGGGAGGGAGACCTGTGAAAAAGGAAGACTCGCTCTTATTATAGCAGGAAATTACACAGGAAGAAATCGAGGAGGCAATAGGGGGGCTGCTATCGGGGAAGGCGACCGGGGAAGATGCTATCCCAGCTGATATGTAAGAGCTTGGTGGCTCCGTTATTGAGAGAGATAATTCAGAAAATTAGAGTAAGCGACCGGGTTCCAGATTCATGGAACATCACTAACATTGTCTTTTTTTTTTTTTTTAAACAAGGCAACAGAGGAGCGTACTACATACCGGATGATCTCTTTAATATATTCAGATGCTAAAGTATTTGCCAAAATACTGGCCACCCGGTTAGCTCCTATGAAGGCTGGTCTGGGTTCTCCCCAACAGCATGGATTTATACTGGGGAGAGATGCCACCACTCGTGTTAACAGAGCAGTGGCGGCTTTCGATGCTGAAGGGAAGTTAAAAATGAATCTGGGCATGTTCTTATTAGACGCAGAAAAAGCTTTTTCCCGGTTGGCCTGGCACTATCTGTGGCCAATACTTACAGCATTTGTAGTAAGGGAAAAATATCGTGAGTGGGTTCAAGCTCTGTATTGTAGACCACAGGCTAAATTACTATATGCTAGTATACAAACAGCTCAGTTTTTAATTCGCTGTGGTACTAGGCAGGGCTGCCCTCTCTCCCCCTTTCTCTTTGCCCTCTATATTGAGCCATTTATTAAGGCACTTGAGGCTAATGCACAGATACTCCCGCTGACTATTGGACAGCGGCAGCTGAAAGTCACTGCGTATGTAGATGATATAGCCATTTTTACGGACAACCCAGCATCTGCAATAGAGGGTATCAATATTTATTTATTTATTTAATAACATTTCTAAAGCGCGAACAATGGCCCTGGGGCGTCTCAGCGCTAAGGTATCTGCAGTATTTCGCCCATGAGGAGAGACTGAGTTTAATGATTAAAAAGCCAGGTCTTAAGTTGTTTGCGAAATGACAGAAGAGAAGAACTTGTTTTTATGTGATGCGGCAATTTGTTCCAGAGTTTGGGGGCTGACACCAGGAATCTTCTGTCGCCCCAGGTAACTGATCTGGTGCGGGGGATTACAAGGTCGTTTGAGGAGGACGAACGCAGTGTTCTATTGGGGGCAGTAAGGAGTCAGGTTTTGGGTAAGAAAAGTAGGTCCGGAGTTGTGCAGCGCCTTATATACAATGCAGAGAGTTTTAAACTCTATCCTGCTTCTAATGGGTAGCCAGTGTAGATCTCTAATGGTTTCCGAGACAGATAGATGTTTAGGAATCTTGCCAAGGAGCCTGGCGGCAGAATTCTGAATAACCTGAAGTTTGTTTAGAACTCTACTCTGTGCATTTGTAAACAAGGCGTTGCAGTAGTCCAATGTGGACAATACCAGGGAGGTCACCAAGGTTTTGCCAGCTGTGTCCGGAAGGAATGGGAGAATTTTTTTAATGAGTTTTAGTTTATGAAAGGCAGAAGAGGCGATTTGATTGATGTGAGGGGCAAAGTTTAATCGATCATCGAAGATGACACCAAGGTTCCTCACCTTACTGACCGGCACGGGTGGTGGTCCCAGAGATGAGGGCCACCATGAGGAAGACCATTCAGGTGTTAATTGTCCGAAAATAACCACTTCGGTCTTATCAGAATTAAGCTTTAGGCAATTGGAGGCCATCCAATCCCCAATTGCCAACATGCCTGATTTAAAAACCTCGACTATTTTGTGTCCGTCATTCTTGATGGCAAGGACCAGCTGCGTGTCATCTGCATATGAGGTAAGGCTCATCCCATAAGCTCGAATGATATTAGCTAGGTCCGACACGTAGATGTTAAAAAGTGTCGGACTAAGGGATGAGCCTTGAGGTACCCCACATGGCAGTGACAAGGTGGAGGACTGAAAGGGTCCCAGAGTGACCACCTGGGTCCTGTCAGCTAGAAATGATGCCAAAAGTTTTTGGGCCAAATGTCGAACCCCCATTTTTTCGACACGGTCGATCAGTATAGCATGATCGACCGTGTCGAAAGCGGCCGATAGGTCGAGCAGTATTAGTACTGCAGTGCCCCCGGCATCACGGATGGATCTTATGTCCTCCGTTGCTTTGATCAAAGCTGTCTCCGTCCCATGGAATCGGCGGAAACCGAACTGAGATTGGTCCAGCAAATGATGTTTCTCTATAAATGCAGAGAGTTGCAAATTCAATGCCTTTTCGACAATTTTAGCCAGAACTGGAAGGCTAGCAATTGGACGGTAGCTTTTGGGTTCGTCCATATCGAGATTAGGTTTTTTTAATAACAGTTTGATAAGTGTTTTTTTTAACGTGGCTGGATAAATTCCTGTCCTAAACATGGAGTTGCATATGGAAGGGATGGCTGGGAGGAGTACTTCGATAACAGGTAAAAGTACTTTGAGCAGACAGGGATCAAGTGCAGACCCTGACCTAATAGTGTATATAATATCCGATATCTGGGAGCTAGAGATATCAGCAAACTGGGGAAGAGTGGGACCTGTGCATGTGCCAGTTGGAATAATATCGGGGGCAGAGGTGTTTTTAGTAAAGGCAGAGTAGATGTCATTGACCTTGTGAAAGAAAACATTGGCTAAGGCATCACAAAGGTGTTGGGAGGGGGGTGGTGTCCGGTTAGTAGAGTAGCCGGCTAGTTGTTTGGTGGTTTCGTAGAGAGCTTTATTTGAGTTTTTGGCTAGCTCAATTCTATGGCTAAAAAACTTTTTCTTAGCCTCGCTGATCATGGATTTGTATTTGGCCACTGCTTCTTTGTACAGTGTTTTAGCTTCCTCTGAGTAGTCTTTCCGCCAAAGCCTCTCTTTGTGTCTGCACTGTTGTTTCTGAGACCTGAGCGTCTCCGTATACCAGGGGGCAGACGGAGCCTGTCTATTCCGGGACCGCTGTTTGACTGGAGCCAATGAGGTGACGGCTGCACCCAACCAGTCGTAGAATTGTATGGTGGCGGTGTCAGGGTCCGCCACTAGGGGTGGGTTTGACTTGGCCAGCAGGCTTTCCAGGTTGGAACTGTTAATATCGTTCCAAGCTAAAAATGGTTGGCGGGGGTGGAGGTTTTTGTAGGGACACCGGAATCGTGAATAGTCAGCGTGGCCAGGATTGCATGATGGTCGGACCAGGTGAGGGGGAGAATTTGAGAGATCTGCAGATTATCCACAAGAGAAAAAATGCCATCCAAAGTATGGCCCTTTTCATGTGTGGGCGATTTGACCAAAAGTGGGAGTCCGAAAGTGTTCATATCCTCTATGAAAGATGCGGTGTCTCTGTCCTCCAATTTATCAAAGTGGAAGTTGAAATCACCCATGACTGTTAGGGAGCTCTGGAGGGCAAACGATTCAAGAATGGGCCTAAAGTCAGCAATGAAATCTCCCCTGGTTCCTGGTGGTCGGTACAAGAGGATACCGTTAAAAGTATAAGATGGTGCCAACTTAATAGAGAAGTATAAGGCCTCACAGGGAAGCGATGGAATATTAGTGGTTCTAACGGTGAGTGCGTCCCGGGCAATGATTGCAATACCACCACCTCTCTTGCGTTGTCTGTCCAGTCTATAAATGGAGAAGCCATTGGGAACAGCAATGACCACATCCGGGTCGGAGGATTCGTCCATCCATGTTTCGGTCAAGAATAAAATGTCTATATTATTGTCCTCAATAAAGTCGGATATTTCCTGTCGATGTTTGGCTAGAGAGCGGACATTAGTGAGAGCGATATTGTAGGACTTGTAAGATTTGTTAACAATTTTAGAAGATGAAGTAGAATGCAGCAGTATATGGTTTTTACAACCTGGACAAAAGAATGCAGAGTTTACTGCAAGCAGCAGAGGGTCAAGCATGGTGCATTCGCGGTCATGTTGAGGACGCAAACTTAAGAACTCTGTACAGGTATATATGATTCGTGAGGCAAGGGGAACAGGGCCAGGGGGAGTGGCCCTGGGCCCGGTCCAGGCGCGGACGGGCGCAGACGGGCTTGCCTTTGGCGCGCCGTCGGCGCGCCGCCGGCGCGCCCGCTGCACCCGCCCGCTGCGCGGACAGGAAAGTCTGTTGTTTATGTCCATATTCAGATGGGTGGGAGGAGGGTGGGAGGCACGACCAGCTAGAGCGCCCGCCTTCCCCTGCCCAAGATGGCGTCTAAAATGGCTGAGATTCGTTTCCAGCGCCAGACACGGCGGCGCTATAGCAGGGCGGTCCAAATGCAACCTTGGGCGACGCGAGTCTCGCTGCAAGGTAGGGCTTTGTTTTTAAAAAGATTATTAAAATATGTACAGCTTTTAAAATCGTTATTCTTAATCAACAACGACTAGCAGTGAATGGAATGGGTGAAATGAAAGGCACAAGGGAGCGCAAAAGGACCCCCGGCTTCCGCCTCAGGGGTGAATATATACAGAATCCACGAGTACCTGAGGAAACGCCCTTAAGTGTCCTGGGAGGGCGGGAGGCACAACCAGCTAGAGCCCCCGCCTTCCCCTGCCCAAGATGGCGTCTAAAATGGCTGAGATTCGTTTCCAGCGCCAGACACGGCGGCGCTATAGCAGGGCGGTCCAAATTCAACCTTGGGCGACGCGAGTCTCGCTGCAAGGTAGGGCTTTGTTTTTTAAAAAGATTATTAAAATATGTACAGCTTTTAAAATCGTTATTCTTAATCAACAACGACTAGCAGTGAATGGAATGGGTGAAATGAAAGGCACAAGGGAGCGCAAAAGGACCCCCGGCTTCCGCCTCAGGGGTGAAAATATACAGAATATACAGAAGCTAAGAAGTTTGGCCTTTTTTTCAGGCTATAAACTGAATGTTAATAACACACAAGTGCTTCTTAACTTCCAGCCGGATTATCCTGTTACACACACTAAATTATGATCCTTTCTTGGCAAGTACCACCAAGCAATTGAAATCCTGGCACAACCTCCCAGTTAGTATTCTGGGTAAATGCAATATTATTAAGATGAAGGTGTTACTGAAATTTTTGTATTTATTCCGCTCAATCCCGTTGCGCATCCCAAACTCTTTTTTAACAAGTTGGATGGGGTTCTGAGTAGTTTTATTTGGGGGTATGAAAAATCAAGACGCGCAATAGGAATAATGAAACTTTTGTATAATCAGGGGTGTTTAGAACTGCCGGATTTTAAAATGTATTACTGGGCAGCATTTGTGGATCGGTTACGTATTCTTTTGAGCTTAGATACATTGGATTTTGCGCATTGGCTCGTTTTCGGCCCTGAGAGTCATATGTTCCTATATAAAATTAATGACCCCAACTATTTTAAACATGTACGGTTCAAGGTCATCAGGGACTGCGTAGACATATGGGAGGGCATTATGGCGAGGTCCTCTATCTCTCACATACATGATAAACTCCCTCTCTGGGACAACCCAATGTTGCCTGGGATATTTCAGGACTCTGAGGGTCAGAAATGGCCAAAGCTTTGAGTTCAGTGTTTGGGACAGTTATATGACAGTAATGGTTTTAGATCATTTGAGAACTCAAAGCTTACATTTGCTATTCCTCAGCGGATGTTTTTCAAATACCTCCAGCTTAGGGACTATTGTACAAGACATCTCGCACTACGAAAAGTCTTAAGCTCAGTGATATGGGAGTGTTTGTATGCGCTGAATCAGAAGTCAGCAATCAACATGATGTACCAAGCTCTTTGTCAGTCTAGAATGGATAGCTGCAAAAAACTAGCAGTAAGATGGAGTGAGATTTTTTGGATAAATATCTCCCTAGAAGGGGTGAAGATGGCATTTGATGTTATACAAAGATCAGTGTAGTCAGTTAGTCTACGACTGCAACAGTTTCAGATGATCTGCACACTTTATGATACTCCGGAGAAGATAGCGAGATGTTCTTGAGGTGGGGGCGTACGGGGGGACACTTGGAAGGGCACATTGAAAATGCCGCAAATGTGGACTATATGCAGCTGATATTGTTAACATGTTCGTTATGTTCACTGATCTAGGACTCTTTTGGCAGAAGATATAATTTGTTATCAAGCTTCAATTTGTTATCAAGCTTCGACTAGGGTGTGAATATACTTTCTCGAGCATATAAAGAGGATAGCCCTGGCTATAGAGCTATAATTACAAGATTGTTAGTAGACGCCCGGCTGGCTATAGCTAGAGCCTGGATTTTATCTAAGCCTCCTTCAGTAGCTGAATGGTGGATAATAGTAAGGGAAATTGGAGAAAGAGAGAAGGCTCTAGCCAGAGCTAGGGGAACACGAGCTCTGCAAAAATGTGATTCTATATGGGGCTGCTTAGATGATACATAGGGTACTGGCTCAATTGGAATAACATGTGCATATATTCTTTTTCTTTTTCTAGTTCTTAGCAAATCTATGTGTATCTGTAAAGAACTGATTGCTTGTTATGAATTTGAATATTGTAAATTATGTAAATTATGTTATTTTATTTTCCGCTATCACTTCTTAGCTGGTATGGATCAGAATATCTTGATAAACTTCTTTTGGACAATAAACAAAAATAAAAAATAAAAAATAAAAAAAGATAATCTGATGCACCTCCTTACACCCTAATATAACCTTTGATACACCCACTTTAAAATACAGACTACCATTTTCAAAACCATAGACACAACAATTCCAGTTACTATATACCTAGTTACTGATTCCTAGGTCTACACACATATCCACTCATTCAACCATACAGTCACTCATACATGCAGTCCCTTATCAATACAGCACTATCATTTGTACTCATACTCCTATACAGATGCTCACACATCACCACGCATCCATAGAGTTAGTCACACACCTAGTCAATCATGCAAATAATCAATTACATTCCCATTTACTCAACTATAGAATTATACACACACCACCTCACTTATTCATACAGATACTAACACATACTAATTCTCTTATACAATCACTGATACAAGCACACACTCATCCATACAGATACTCTCACAATCACTCACTCTCATATATACAAGAGAATATTGTCACTTACACAGCACTTAAGCTGCTGCAAAAAGTTACTTCTAAGGTAGTCTGTAGCAAGGTAAGAGGGTAATTTATATGTGCATAAAAGCAAGGACATGTAGTTAGATGTTTTTCACATCACAAAAAGCCCATGCTGACCTATACCTTCAGTGTTCTACATGCAGTTCAATGCCATGTGAGTATTTATGAAATGAGAGAGATACTGGTATATCCACAGAGTCAGTGTTTGAACAATCTACACCTTCACTACACTACTTATTCCCATATGCAGTAAATCACTAATTACTAAGTGAACCATATGAAGTCGACCTAGATGTTTAACTGCATCTACACGCTCAAGTGTAGTAGGCCTGACACATGGTAAAAGGGCTATTCCCTTATACCCTGTGTCAGGCCTACTACACTTGAGTGTGTAGATCCAGGTAAACATCTAGGTCAACATCATATTTTATAACCCTTGACAAGCCTTAGTCTGCTACGGTATTACTTAAAAGTTACTCGTAAGGTAGCTTGTACCTAGAGCAGGTAATACAGAATGATGCAGCCAGGCTGGTTCATTGTTTGCCCAGAAACTCGCACGCAACCCCCCTGCTTCAGAACTTGCACTGGCTCCCAGTGAAATTCCGAGTTCAGTTCAAATGTCTCTGTGTGGCTCACAAGGCACTTTTTGGGAAAGCCCCAGACTACATCAAAGAACGTTTGAAGAGGTATATTCCTGGGAGACCCTTGCGCTCTGGAAAAATTTCCAATCTGTTTCAACCTCGGTTCAAATTAAAAACCAAAGGAGGGAGGGCCTTGTCTGTGCTTCTCCCACAATTGTGGAATGTTCTCCCGCCCACCTTGAAGGAGGAATCACAGCTTCTACCCTTCAGAAAGAAATTAAAAACTCATCTTTTTA
The DNA here is from genome assembly GCF_964261635.1 of Lissotriton helveticus. NCBI lineage: Eukaryota > Metazoa > Chordata > Amphibia > Caudata > Salamandridae > Lissotriton > Lissotriton helveticus. The sequence goes on from NC_136065.1 coordinate 412,067,298, forward strand.
GACAGGCCTTTATTACAGTCTAGGCGGTAGAATAGCTGAGGGTTTATGGGCATCAGTGTGTTATGTTCTTCTGTTAAGCGCTTAGAGACCGGCGGTGATAGGCGCTATATAAACACTTCTTAACATAACATAACATAACATAACATAAAGTGTATGTGCATGATAGCAAAGACATGTAGTTAGATATTTTTCACAGGACATGCACACTTTTTGGCGCATATGCTGAATTATACTTACAGCGTTCTACATTGAGTACAATGTCATGTAAGAACCTATGAAAGGGTCCAGGTACCAAAAGATCCTTTCAGAAAGTGTTTTAAGCATCTATACTTTCACTCACATGCACAGATACAAATCTTATGTATAGAGCGAATGGAGGCAGTGACAGTCTTACTTAAATAACTCATTAGTGGCTTACACACATGAGAGAATCAATGTAACCCCTTACATATAGATTTGTAGAGCCAAACAGCAAGAAAAAGAGCCAGCAATGTACTAGGAGACATTACTACTTACAGAAAAAAACACCCAGATAGGAATTGAGACAATTATCCTGATATGTAGTTACGGTCTGACATTACGAAGTGAACCATCCGGACAGGTAGGTCTTTCAACATATCACAGGCCTACTATACTTGTGCTTGAACATGCAGTTCTACAGCTAGGCTGACTTGGTATTTCAAAGCCGTTCACGAGCCGTACCTTGCTATAGTAGTACTAAAAAGTCACCCCTAAGGTAGCCTGTAGCTAGGCAAGAGGGTAGAGTGTATGTGCATAAAAGCAAAGCTATGTAGTCAGAGGTTTTTCCCAGGTACATGCAGATCTGTAGGCGCATATGGTGAGTTATACATTCACTGTTCTACATTCAGTTGAATGTCATGTAAGTACAAATACAAGTGTAGAGCTGCTAATACATCCTTTCAGATAGTGTTTCAAGCATCTATACCTTCACTCACATGCACAGACACAATTACAATGTATCTAGTGCTAATGGAGGCAGGGAAAGTCTTATTTAAACAACTGATTAGTGACTGGCACACCCAAGAAACAATCCATGCAAACCCTTACATATAGATTTAAAACCACATAGCCAGAAATACAGCTAGCAATGTACTAAGAGACTTTACTACATATTGCAATAAAAGGCCCAGATAGGTACTGAGCCACCTATCCTGATGTGCAGTAACGCTCTGACATTACCAAGTGAACCATTCAGACAAGTAGCCCTTTCAATATATCTCAGGCCCAGTACGGTTCCGCTTGGACATGTAGTTGTACAGCTAGACCAACTTCATATTTGAAAGCCCTTGAAAACCATTAACCTACTGTAGTACTTCTTAAAAGTGACTCATACGGTAGACTGTAGCTAGACCAGAGGATAAAGTGTATGTGTGTGAAACCAAAGACATGTTTTTAGAAGCTTTTCACAGGTACATGCACACTTTTTGGCGCAAATGCTGACATACTTGAAGTTTTCTATTTTAAGTTCAAAGTCATGTAAGTAGTTATGAAAAGGGTACGGCTACTAATACATTCTCACAGACAGTGTTTGAAGCATTTACACCATCACCAATATGCACAGACATAACTCTTATATATCTAGTGCTAATAGAGGCAGTGACACTTTCACTTAAACAACTCATTAGTGACTGACACACCGAAGAGACGATCCATGCCCCTTACATATAGATTTACAGAGCAACACAGACAGAAATAGAGCCAGCAATGTACTAAGAGATTTTACTACATATCGATAAAAAAAAAATAGGAACTAAGGGCCATATGTAGGAAGCTGTTTTGTGATGGCAAACACTGTAATTCACAAAAATCAGGGCGTATGCAATTGCAAAACAGACTGTTCCTATGTAGGAAAGGTTTCAGCGTAAAAATGGGAATTGCTAATTTAGCGATTACCATTTTTGCATTCCAATGATTCTGTGAATTATTTTGCAAAATCGCAATCTGCGGCACAGCATTTGCGATATTCACAAATACCGTTCCAGCTAAATGCGAATTCCCATATGGAGATGTAGCTAAAAGTCGCAATTTGCAATTTTACGAAATTCGCAATTTTGCACTTCTCAATTACCACCAAGTCTGAGCAGGTGGTAACCAGGTGCTACATATTTAAACAGGCCCACAATGCCACTTGGATTTCCTACTTGGATGTGATAGCCAGGAGGCTGCGAATCAGAGATGCAACACAGAGAAGGAGATGCCAGGAAAGGATCTACAGAGCACGCATCACCCTCTTCTAGCTGACCGAGGAGGAGATCCATGTGAGCTACAGGCTGCACTCAGACAGCATCCTGGATTTAATAGAGGGGCTGACACCCATACTTGAACACCCCACACATAGGGCACACACTATTCCCACCCATGTCCAGGTTCTGTGCTCACTGCACCTCCTGGCAACAGGGTGTTTTCAAGGGGTGATAGCCACAGCAGGAGGGGTCTCTCAGAGTGCATTTTCGTGCTTCTTCCATGCTTTCCTTGATGCAATGGTACAGAGGCTGCATCACCACATCCAATTTCCCAGCACATAACAGACACTAAATCAGACCAAGCAGGAATTCTACCAAATAGCCCAATTCCCCCACGTCATTGGTTGCGTAGATGGGACCCATGTCGCACTCTCAACCCCATCACAGAATGAGTATGTGTTTAGGAACAAAAAGTCATATCTTTCCCTGAACATCCATGTAGTGTGCAACGCCAAACATATAATCACTGATATTGTGGCAAAATACCCAGGAAGCACACACGACTCATTCATGTTCCGCCACTGTGGATTAAATCGCAGACTTACAAATGGCAACTTTGGAGAGGGCTACCTGCTAGGTAAATGCATGGCTCATAAACACACAACCAGTAAAGGTTTGAACTGGCAGGACAGTATTGAACATAAATCTACGTATACCCTGCAGTGCGTATGTTGTACGTGACTACATTCTCACACCGTACCTTAATCCAGCCACAGCAGCTGAGCGGAGGTACAACAGCGCCCACAGAGCCACACGCTGTGCCATCAAGAGGACCTTTGGAATACTTAAGAGCCATTTCCACTGCCTCCATAGGAGTGGAAGTGAGCTGCAGTACAGCCCTGAGACATGCTGCAAAATCGTGGTTTCCTGTGCAATGCTACACAACATCACTACCAAGAAAGACACCCAAGTGGATCTGACAGATTCAGACACATCAGATGAGGAGGGACCAACTCCATGTCGCAGACCAGCAGGTTGGGCCGGGGGGCTGCCGGAAGCCTGAGACAAGATGAGATCACACAGAACTACTTCTAAGTGAGTAATGAGGACACAATGCCACAGAATGGTGCTTAACTGCAATATTTATTTCCTTTGCTGCAGGAATACATCTGTCACACAGCGTGACTTTATTGTGATTACTTGCACATGTTGGTGCCACAGTGCAAGTATTTCCATCAGTCAATAAGTCCATATGGAATATGTTGCTTCACACATAGCCAAGAGTACCTGATGTATCTTCACCTCCTATATGCACGCCCTGTTGCCCCTCGCTCAGGCTGCCCACTGCCCTCCCTGGAGTCATCATCTACTCTCCCCTGGCGCGCACTCCGGCGTCTGTCTGGCGAAAGTGGTGGAGTGATGCTGCTCCTGCTGGGCTGTTCGTCCATATCCATTGTGCTAAGTGGCCCTATGCCACCTGTGGCAGCTACGCGCATTTTGTCCACGGCATGTGTCACCTGCACCAGGCCCTTTCCCACGTCCTGGCAGCAGTGGGCAATCTCATGCTGCATACTGACACATCTTTGGGCTAGCAGGGATGTGGTTGTTGACTGGTGGTTGACAGCTCTTGTGTACAAGTCCAGCCAGGTGTGATGACGATGTTTCTCCCTGCTCTTGGCTGCCTGGTCTCCTTAGCTCCCTGCACACTCCTTCCAATGCACCCGTCATGGCCATTGCCAAGCCGCAACGCTGTCATGTTATGCTTTGTGCAGCCAATTGGTGCTGTATTCAAGTTCAAGTTCGGGCATTTATATAGCGCACTACTCACCCGGAGGGTCTCAAGGCGCTTGGGGTAGGGGTTCATTATTTGTCGAATAGCCAGGTTTTAAGTTCCTTTCTGAAGGTGATGTGGTTTTGAGTGAGGCGGAGGTGAGTGGGGAGTGAGTTCTAGGTCTTGCCCGCCAGGAAGGAGAAGGATCTGCCACCCATGGTGGATCTACGGATGTGAGGGACTGCGGCGAGGGCTTGATTGGACGATCTTAGTTGGCGGGTGGGTTTGTAGAAGGACAGTTGGGTGTTGAGGCATTCTGGTCCTAGATTGTAGAGGGCCTTGTGTGCGTGGGTGAGAAGACGGAACGTAATTCTTTTGTTGATGGGAAGCCAGTGGAGGTCTTTTAGGTGTCCGGTGATGTGAGCTTGGCGAGGGATGTCCAATATGAGTCTCTCTGATGCGTTTTGGATGCGTTGGAGTTTTTTCTGAAGTTTTGCTGTGATTCCGGCGTATAGTGTGTTACCATAGTCCAGTCGGCTCGTAACCAGTGCGTGGGTGACAGTTTTTCTTGTCTCGAGGGGGATCCAGCGGAAGATCTTTTTGAGAATGCAAAGTACGTTGAAGCAGGAGGATGAGACTGCGTTGACTTGTCTGGACATTGAGAGGGAGGAGTCTAGGATGAAGCCAAGGTTGCGTGCGTGGTCTGTGGGTGTGGGTGCTGTGCCCAAGGCGGAAGGCCACCAAGAGTCGTCCCAGGCAGAGGGGGAAGATCCTAGGATGAGCACCTCTGTTTTGTCTGAGTTGAGTTTTAGGCGGCTATGATTCATCCATTCGGCTACTTCTTTCATGCCTTCGTGAAGATTTGTTTTGGCGGTGTTAGGTTCTTTGGTGAGGGAGAGGATTAATTGGGTGTCGTCAGCGTAGGAGATGATGTTAAGGTTGTGTTGGCACACGATGGATGCGAGTGGGCTCATGTAAACGTTGAAGAGGGTGGGACTAAGTGATGATCCTTGTGGTACTCCACAGATGACTTCAGTGGCATCTGAATTGAATGGGGGAAGTCGGACTCTTTGAGGTCTCCCGGAGAGGAACGAGATGATCCAGTCCAAGGCTTTTCCTTGTATGCCGATATTGCTGAGGCGTTGTACAAGGGTGCTGTGGCAGACTGTATCGAAAGCGGCTGAGAGGTCGAGTAAGTTGAGGGCCGCTGTCTCTCCATTATCCAGTAATGTTCGGATGTCGTCTGTCGCTGCAATGAGGGCGGTTTCGGTGCTGTGTTTGGCTCGAAATCCGGATTGAGATGGATCGAGGGAGTTGTTGGATTCAAGGAAGGCGGCGAGCTGGCTATTGACGGCTTTCTCAATGACTTTGGCGAGGAAAGGGACGAGGGATATGGGTCGGTAGTTTTTAAGTTCAGAGGGGTCTGCTGTGGGTTTCTTTAGTAGGGCGCTGAGTTCGGCGTGTTTCCAGCTTTCTGGGAAGGTGGCAGAGTTGAACGAGCAGTTGATGATATCACGGAGATGGGGTGCGATGATGGAGTCAGCTTTGTTGAAGATGTGATGGGGGCAGGGGTCCGTTGGCGAGCCAGAGTGGATTGAGTTCATTAGGCGGATGGTGTCTTCAGTCGTGATTGTGTTCCAGGCGCTAAGGTTGTTAGTTAGCGCAGTAGGATCTGAGGGGGGTTGGGAATGTTGGTCGCTGGGAATATTTTCGAAGCTGTTATGGATGTCGGCAATTTTGTTGCAGAAGAAGGAGGATAGCGCATCGCAGAGGTCTTGGGAGGGAGTGATGTCGTTGGATGCTGCGATGGGGTTGGTGAATTATTTGACGATGTTGAAAAGTTCCTTGCTGTTATGAGTGTTGTTGTCGAGACGATCCTTGAATGCTGATTTCTTGGCGGATCGAATCAGTTGGTGGTGTTTGCGGGTGGCTGCCTTGAGGGTGGCCATGTTGTCGGTGGTTGGGTTTTTTCTCCATGTTTTCTCCAGGGTGCGGCATAGCTTCTTGGATTTTTTAAGGTCATCATTGAACCAGGGAGCTTTTTTGCTAGCTGATTTGATCTGGTGCTTTTTCAGGGGGGCTAATTCGTCAGCGCTGAGGGTGATCCATTGCTTGAGTTTGGTGGCCGCTTGGTTTGGGTCCAATGAAAGGGTGGGAGGGTTTTGGTTGAGTGATGTGAGGAGTTGGTCGGAGGTGATTTTGCTCCAGTTTCTCCGAGGAATAAGTTGTGGGCGGTTGTGGGTTAAGGTGGTTTTGTAGCTGAAGTGGACACATCTGTGGTCCGTCCAGTGGAGAGCTGTGGTGCGATCGAAGGAAATGTGCTTGCTGGAGGTGAAGATAGGGTCGAGCGTGTGTCCTGCTACATGGGTGGGGGTGTCAACAAGTTGTTTGAGTCCGAGATTGGCCAGGTTGTCCAGAAGGGCGGAGGTGTTGCAGTTGTGTTTGTTTTCAAGGTGGTAGTTGAGGTCTCCTAGAAGAATGTAGTTCTCGGAGGCGAGGGCGTGTGGGGTGACGAAGTCAGTGATGTCATCGCTGAATTGAGTGCGAGTTCCAGGGGGCCTGTAGATGATGGTGCCTCTGAGTGTGGTCCTTGGGTCGGTGTGGATTTGAAAGTGGAGATGTTCGGCGGATTGAAGATTGTTGTCGGAGCTGGTCGTGATTTTGATTGTGTTCTTATGTACGATGGCGATGCCTCCTCCTGTTTTATTGGCGCGGTCTTTTTGGATAATCTTGTAGGCGCCCGGTATGGCGATGGCGATGTCGGGTGCTGATGATGCGTTCATCCATGTTTCTGTAAGGAAGGCGATGTCTGGTGATGTAGTGTCGGGTAGGTCCCAGAGTTCAGTTGCATGTCTGTGAACCGAGCGGGTGTTAAGCAGGATGCAATTCAGGTCGTTGGAGTCGGATCTGTGTGTGGAGGAGGTGGATTTGGTGAGGGTCCTGAAGCAGTTGAATTTGCAGGAGAGGCAGGCGAATGGGCCGTGGGTGGGACCTGGGGTGGCTTTGCAGCATAGTGGTGTGCGTCCGGGGTTGAGGGCGAGGAGAGTTGCGGCGTCATATGTGTATCTGGTGGGCTGAGGGTGGGGGGGACCAGGGGGTCTGGCGCTGGGCGCGGTCCAGGCGCGGACGGGCGTAGACAGGCTTACCTTTGGCGCACCTTCGGCGCGACTGGGGCGCGACCGCTGCGCCTGAACGCTGCACGCAAATGCAGTAGTCATAAGTGGATAGTGGGAGGGGAGGGGCGAGGGAGGGTCAGCTGGGAGGCGGTAGCGGGGTGGAGCTACGGGAGAGGTCCCAACAACAAAATGGATGTAAATATGGAGCCAAAGCGGGGCACAGCTGAAGCGAGCAGAGATCTGGCCACTGATAGCGTTACACAAAGCAAAATGCAGGCGATGCGGGCAGATACTTAAACAGCCAAACACTGTATGCAAATATTACTTTCTACTAATTCTGACGATGCAGCACTAATTAAAATATCAAGCGTCAGCTGCCTCGATAATGCAGCGCAAATGAGCACAATTGGGCACAGAGCAGGCTACGATACCAGGCGCTGCGAGGAGGAGCGCTGTCTCAGGGAGCGTGGTGGAGCGACCGTCTCAGGGCAAGCCCAGATGGTCACAGCGCCAGTTAGGACGGGGCGAGAGCTCTATCCGTGGGAGGGAGGGTCAGCTGGGAGGCGGTAGCGGGGTGGAGCTACGGGAGAGGTCCCAACAACAAAATGGATGTAAATATGGAGCCAAAGCGGGGCACAGCTGAAGCGAGCAGAGATCTGGCCACTGATAGCGTTGCACAAAGCAAAAGGCAGGCGATGCGGGCAGATACTTAAACAGCCAAACACTGTATGCAAATATTACTTTCTACTAATTCTGACGATGCAGCGCTAATTAAAATATCAAGCGTCAGCTGCCTCAATAATGCAGTGCAAATGAGCACAATTGAGCACAGAGCAGGCTACGATACCAGGCGCTGCGAGGAGGAGCGCTGTCTCAGGGAGCGTGGTGGAGCGACCGTCTCAGGGCAAGCCCAGATGGTCACAGCGCCAGTTAGGACGGGGCGAGAGCTCTATCCGTGGGAGGGAGGGTCAGCTGGGAGGCGGTAGCGGGGTGGAGCTACGGGAGAGGTCCCAACAACAAAATGGATGTAAATATGGAGCCAAAGCGGGGCACAGCTGAAGCGAGCAGAGATCTGGCCACTGATAGCATTACACAAAGCAAAATGCAGGCGATGCGGGCAGATACTTAAACAGCCAAACACTGTATGCAAATATTACTTTCTACTAATTCTGACGATGCAGCGCTAATTAAAATATCAAGCATCAGCTGCCTCGATAATGCAGCGCAAATGAGCACAATTGAGCACAGAGCAGGCTACGATACCAGGCGCTGCGAGGAGGAGCGCTGTCTCAGGGAGCGTGGTGGAGCGACCGTCTCAGGGCAAGCCCAGATGGTCATGTATTGATCTTATTCCTTTCACTTGCAGGTGCTGTGCTTTCAGCATGCTGCCTTCAAGCTCTGAGAACACCGTGTCTTTGTCGATAGGAGCTGTGCTGGTGGAGGGCCGTGCCCTGCATCTCGACCCACTCCCTTCTCTGGATTGTACAGGGGACTGTGTTGTCTGCTGTCCTGAACGCTGCCTCTGGACTGGCTGTGCCTATCCTGCTGTGTCTGTTGCCTCTGCCTCCAGCAGTGTTAGTGGTGGCACTATGTTGCGCTGTCTGCATGGCACAGGATTTGCTGGTCTCGCTGACCCCTGCTCCTCCTGCCCTGCCTCGTCCTCATTTTCTGGCCTGTCCTCCCCTTTTGCCACGGTTTCCTGTGTTGTTGACAGTGCTGTGAATTTAAATTCACACATTAATTCTGTGGCCTGTCTTGCATTTGTATTGCATTACAGTTTACAATTTTCATTTCACAGGAGTACTATCTGTCTGTTTTCTTCATTTCCTGAATGACTCACCCCAATTCCACCTTGCTATGTCTCACTGGGAGGAGGTGTGGCGCCGCGGCCAGGGCGACTGACGCTGGAATCTGGGGATCACGGTTCGATCCCCGGCTCCGGCGGCAGGTTAGCCCAGCACCATGTGACTCTGGGCAATAGCTTGCTTAATCTTCCCGACGGCCCCCAGCGCCTAGAGACCCTAACGGGTGATTGTGCGCTATACAAATGTGGATTATTATTATTATTATTATTATTATTCACTGGTCCAGGTATCAGTGCATGTGACTACATCTCCCATAATGCATTTCTGGGTGTGTTTGTGGACAGGTACTGGAGTGGCACTCAGGTTGGGTGTCTGGGGGTGTGAGTGGGTTGGGTATGTATCAGGGGATTTTGGCATTCATCTCATCTTGTCTGGTGTCTTGGTGTTTGGAGCTGTCCAGGTCAGCCACGCCACTTACACTTTCAGGCTGAAGGGTGCCCTCCACCAGCTCCTCCAGGGGTGTTGGGTCTAGTGCTGTGGACGTCCCACCACCGGTCTGTTTGGCCTCGGTCAATCTTGTAGTTACCCTCTCCTTTGACCATTGCTGCATGTCATACCTCCTTTTTCTGAGGTCTTCGACTGAGCGGTGTGTGACGCCAATTGCATTTGCTTTCTCCTGTATATCAGTCCATATTATATTTTCTTGCCTCTGGCCCACATACTGAACTTTTTCCAAAAAGGAGGTCATGGCTGCTGACTATTTCCTGGGTGAGGACCTATTGCTTCCTTTCACTACATTTTTGTTTCCTCTTTCTGGGATTTTCTTCTTGCTGATTCTCAGACCCTGGGACTTCATTCTCCTGCTTTCAGTTGCTGAGCACAAATCTCCAACCCTCCCCACAGGCTCTCACTCAGCTTCTGGCAATTAGGTGCAGCATGGGCAGTCACACTTCCTGGTGGTGATGTCATCATTCGGCATCGGAATTGCAGATTCACAGAATTACGATTCCTTAAATGCACTCTCGCAATTTGAGTAATCGCTATGTAATTCTGCGAATTTTGGGGAATCACATTTTTTTACGATATTTTACCTACATTGGAATTTGCGATTCTCTAAATGCAATTTGAGGAAAATCGCTATTTCAGAATCGCAAATTCATTTTTACCTGCTTATGGCCCTAAGACACTTATCTTGTAGTAAAGCTTGGACATTGCCAAGAGAACCATTCAGACAAGTAGCCCTTTCAACATGTCTCAGGTCTAGTACACTTCAGCTTGTACATGTAGTTCTACAGCTAGGCCAAGTTGATATTTGGAAGCCCTTCATGAGCCTTAATGTGCAATAGTACTACTGAAAAGTCTCCTCTAAGGTAGCCTATAGCTAGGCCAGATGTAAAAGAGTATGTGTATTAAAGGAAAGACATCATTAGAAGTTTGTAGAGGGACATACACACTTTTAAGTCCGTATGTTGACTTAGACATCTGTTCTCATTTATGTTCAATGTCATGGTAAGTAGTTATGAAGGATTAGAGCTACTAATACATCCTCTAAGACAGTGTTTCAAGAGTCTATAATTTCACTCACTTGCACATGCAGTTCTCTTATGTATGTAGCGCTAATTCCGGCAGTGACACTTGCACTGAAACAAGTCATTAGTTTTTTAAATACCCAAGAGCAATCCCTGCCACCCCTTACATATAAATTTATAGAGACAAATCACCAGAAACAGAGCCAGCAATGTTCTATGGGACTTTACTACATATTAGAAAAATCAACCAGATAGGAACTGAGACACCTATCCTGATATGTAGTAAAGGTGTGACATTACCAAGGGAACCATTTAGACAAGTAGCCCTCGCATTATGTATCAGGTCTAGTACATTCCATTTGTACATGTAGATGTACAGCTCAGCCAAAATGGTACTTTAAAGGCCTTGACAAGCCTTAACTGCTTTGGTGCGTCGGACGGACCCCGGCCGTCTGATGTCACATTGGGCATGTGCAGAGGATGGCCAGGGAAATCCGAACCGCGCATGCGTGGAATTCTCCCGCATGGCGGGGGAATTCCAGCCACAGCAAAACTTTGAACCTGTTGTAGTACTACTTAAAAGTCACTCTTAAAGTTAATCTAAACACTTATGGAAGAGTAGAGCAACTGATACCTCCTCTCACACACTGTTTGAGGCATCTAATCTTTCACTCACATGCATAGATGAAACTCTTATGCATCTAGCTTCAACAGAGGCAGTGAAACTGACACTTCCAGAACTCATTAGTGACTGATACACCCACCCAAAAAACAATCAATGCCACCCCTTACTTCAAGACTAAGACAGCCAAATTGGCAGAAAAAATGCAGCTTTGTACCATTAGGAGTTTACTAGATACAAAAAAAACATCTGGATTGAAACTTAGACATTTAACCTGACATTAAGTAAATCTCTGACATTACCAAATGAACCATCCAGACAAGTAGCGCTTTGAGCATGTCTCAGGTCTAGTCCACTTCAGCTTGTAAATGCAGTTCAACAGCTATGCTGGCTTGGTGTTTCTAAGCCCTTGAAAAGCTTTAACCTGCTGTAGTACTACTTAAATGTTACGCCTAAGGTATCCTGTAGCTAGGGCAGAGGCTACACTCTATGTGGTTGACAGCAAAGTCATGTAGTTGCAAGTTCTTCAGAGATACATCTACCCTTGTATGTGCATATGTTGACTTATATATCCACTGTTTTACATTCAGTGCAATGTTCTATTGATACATTCACACACACAGTATTTGAGCTACCAACACATTCATTTTTTATGTGCAGATGTACCTGTTATATATGCACCGTACAATGTTGGAATGTTGAATAAAGTAATCGCTGAAGAAGTACAAGGAAGGCACAGAAGTGGAATTGTAGCCTTATCTATAGCATTCGGCAAGAATCTATAAATATACTACAGAATCTTTTATGTGAACTTCCAGACAGAGGAATCAATCGGAAGATTGCTGTGTTGCAAGGATTAGGTCCATGTAAACTGAGAAAATATAGCAATTTACTGGGACATTCCTTGACTTCTCTATTTAGGAAAGTCTGCCAAAGCACATTTCATCATTTCAAAATGTTAGCTGTCCATCACTCTGAAATGTAGAAGTGAGTTAGGAGACTTTATTATGTTAAAACTCCTACACACGTTTATGTGAAATGAACACAGCTCTTTGCATGGTACAGAAGCAAATGTAGTGAAAACTTGTGATGATGTAGAGTTGTGTTTCTTTAGTCCTCATGAGGAGTGTAGGGAAAGTGAAAACTATATATCTATAGATGTAGTAGAACAAGACAGAAAGATTAGTATTGATAACTTTGCAGAAGAGATTACTAAGTTTAACACTATTTTGCGTCAAAAACCAAACTGTGTTTGCATTTGTTGTCGATGCACTCACTACAAAAGTCAAACTAGGAAAGTTGATTTCTATTTAAAGAGTGGAAAAGAAAACAACGATAAGCGGCAAAAATGTCTTTTTTTTTTTTAAGAACAAAGGGGCATATTATCAAGGGGGTTTATCTCCGCTTTTTTGGCTTTAAAAGCCAAGAAAGCGGAGATAAAATTATCTCCCTATTACCTAGCTGTTGCTAACACCAGTTAGCGACAGCTAGTAGGAGATAGCAACCATCTTGGGCCCCACTTTGCATGTCAGTGATATTTATCACTAATGACATGCAAAGTGGGCGTGCCAAGATGTTAGCGACTGGAAACAGTCGCTAACATCGCTATCTCATATTACCAACTTATGGAGATATTCGCGCTAAGCGCGAATATCCCCAAAAGCTAACACCTGCCCTGAGCAGTTCTTAGCCATGTTATACAATGGGAGGTGGATAACATGGCTAAGAGCATTAGCTCGGTAATGCATGAATATCGCTGACTTTTCAGCGATATTCATGCATTGCGGCCGATTTTTATCGCATTTGCGATAAACCTTGGTAATACCAAGGTTTATTTGCGATAAAAATCGCCGCAGGTCAGCGGTAAATTTGTGTCTCTAACCAAGCAATAGCGATAATTATCGCTATTGCTTGGTAATATGCCCCAATGATTTGACTTGTCAAATTAGAAGAAAACAAAATACCAGCTAGAGCAGTATATAACAACTTAGAGTTGGTACCTATTCCTGAAGAACTGGCAGATTTAAATATTTATGAGTCAAATCTTATCCAATATGTACTCCCCTTCCAGTCTATAGTTCTCATGAAGCCTGAAACAGGTAAGCTGTCACCAACTGACTTACAAAAAAGCCTTAAAGAAAGAGTTGTGTACTTACCTTAAGATTTGTAGCAGAAGATTAAATCTATTGGTGTAGACAGAGAGGATAATGAGCCACGGGCTACTCTAGTAAATGGTGTTCCTATAAGGATTATACAAATCTGGCAAGAGTAGGTAGATATTACTAAAGTGAGAAATGCTAAATTTTCAATATTAGTACAAAATATTCTTTGTTTTAAGAATGCTTATGTTCTTAAAATACAACATATGTACAGGATAAAAGATTAGTTTCAACTGGCAAAATTGAAAAGTGTGATGAATCTAGATCTGTCGAGATTTATGAGCAATATAGCATATATCCTCTCCATTCAAAGGAAGCCATCAGTAAAACCATTGAATTATTTCAAATGAAAGATACAAAAGGAGCTCAAATGAGTATATGGGAAACAACTTTAGAAGCTCACTGTTTTCCACAGCTACTCCCCACAGCAGAAGGTGGACGATTTGATGAACGACCTGTACTGGTTCCAGCATCTGAATACCGGTCAAAAAGATTATACTTTGAAGAATCAAGATTTATGCAGCTCATTCTGTATATATTTCATCTTCTCTTTGAGAGTGATTTGTCTGCACTTTCATATGTGGTAAATGATATATAAACAACTGGAGTTAATCTACCAGATCATTTTGCAAGAGAATTGACAGATAAAGTTGGACAAAGGGATAAACATTTGGAATCTTGCATAATCTATTTTCTGGCGTGCCAGCATGGCATCAATGAATATTGGTATCGCTGTCATGGTGACCTTCAATAAATGTTAAGAAATCTAGGTACACCTACTTGGCTTTTAACAGTTGTGCTAAGTATGCTTCAGATTACCTACTTGAATTCTTACAAGAAGCAAATTCAAAAATAAAAAAACATTGGAATAAAGACAGCTGGAGAACTTTGTTCCTTGCATCCTACCAGTGTTTGGAGATATTTTAACCATAGTTTTGAAGCTATGTTGTTTTTTATCTGGAACAATAGTAATCCACCTCTTGGAAAAATTACTGATTCATTTTGGTGAAAAGAGTACCACACAAACAGTACCTCCTATACACCTGCTATTTTGGATAAAGGGTGTGCCAACATTTGGAACAGATGGTGATGAGTCTGTTCTATCTTTCATTGAACAGTATATTATTTATTGTGGTCTTCCTAAAATCTGCTGTGAAAACCAGGGCTTGCCTAGATAAGTAACCACTTGGTTGATGAAGCACCTATATAGTAACGGCTGAGGAGGACATGCTTACTTTAGAAGGAAAAACCCACTCAAGGGAGATGCTTTTATGGTACCATGTATTTTTACTGAAACTGATTAATGTGGGTGGTTGTGCAATGGGCTCACTTAATATTTTATAAATTGTGGTTTTTAATGAATTACAGTTTTAGCTATGTAAAACTGAATAAAGTGTATTTGATTTGATTTTGATTTGATTTGGACAGTATATCACATGTGCCATCCCAAGGAAAAGTACAGAAAACTGATTTTTTTTTTAAATGTTTTAATATTTTTTATTTATCCCCTTTCGCCACCAACCTCACTTCACTTCGCACTCAAGCTGTCTATACCCATACTCAGCAAGATGAGAAAAGTAGGCAATTGGAAGTGGAAACCTCGGGGAAGACCCGCCTACTGGTATCATGACTGACTTGGGTACCAATGAAACCAGATGAGATAACTCTTCAGCAAAGCTCAAATGAGCGTGATGACATTCGTCATAATACTTCCAAAAGAGACTGGAAGTAACCGACTTAGTCCGAAGAGTATCAAGGCAGCATAATCATGAGACAAATAAAAAGACTAAGACTAATTTGCTAAATCTGAACACAGTCTTAGCTGCTACAAGTCCTAAAATGCTGTATTCTTTCCACTGCAAGATCTGGCTAGGTCCAGCTTAGAGGTCGCCACCACTGAAGTCAGCCAATCTGAAAAAAAGGGCGGAGTGGATTCTGTCCATCGTTTGCATATATGTCTCCTGGCTAGCAGGATAGTGTAAAAAAGCAATGATCTGGATGGACCCGTGACTTGATGTGTAAAGCCAAAAATAATCAAGGATAGGACTATCTGAATCGGACTGCCCAAGGTGTTCACCAAACATATACCAACACTATCCCAGAAGGTAGTCAAGGCAGGGTATTCTTTGAACATATGTATGTCTGAAGCTTGGACCAGACCGCATTTCTTGCAGCTAACTGGTGGTCCTTTGGCAATTTTAGAAAGCTTTTGAGGGGAGAAATAAGCCCTGTGGCTGGTAAACAGGTGGTTCCTTTTAAACCATGCTGATTTGACTACATCGTGGAGGATCTCACAAAAGTTCTGCCATAGATAGTCGCAGTGTTGGTCAGGTAAAGATTCCACCCACAGTTCCTCGGCCAGTTAAAATTCACCGTCTACAGACTCGGCTATGGCTTGATACCAAAAGGAAACCTCCTTCCTCCCAGGTGGCTTAGCCACAAGCTGATGTTCTAAAAAGTTGTGACTCCCTACAGGATTCTTACGGTTTAGTTGTGATTGGGCCCAGTTTTCAACTGAGGATATTTAAACCTTGACAAGCCTCCTTCGATTTTATCCTTAAATTGTTCCCATGAAATAAGAGTGCCATCAAAGGCCAGGACCCCCCAGACTGTCAGCCCAGCTTCTTTTAGGGGTACTGCTAATCTGTCTCTCAGGCACTCGGGTGCCAGGTGAGTCCCAGAGCTGGGCCAAGCTTGAGAAATAACTAAGCCCAACAGTGCTTTTAAGTTTAGCCCAAGTTTTAGCACAACCCTGAAGGACTTTCGGCTTAACCTTTTTTTAAAACTGCGTCTCCAAATTTGAACAGATATCCCTCCTCAGGTAAGTTGGCTCCCCTAAGCATGTGAGAAACATTCCCCTGCTCCGTTGTTGCTAGCTGGCATTTTCAGAAGCATATCTGAATGTGTAAGCTGAAAAGCCCAAGCGTAAAACTGGAGATCTGGCAAAGCCCCCTTTCTCTCTACTTCACCTCAACTTTTTCCAAGCTGTTCTTGTTGATTTATACGCCCAGACAAAGGAATTATTATCCTGCTGTAGCTTGTCTATAGCCGATTTTTCGAAGGGGGGAGGGATACAATTAAAGAGAAAGGTGACCTTGGAAGTTGAGCCCAGGATTTCATCAGCTTCTGACACTCCCTAGCCACCATAGTTAGGTTTGCCTCAGCTATCTTTGTTATATCTTGCACAATTTTAATACCCAAGTATCTTATTTTAGAACTGATCTGGCGCGGTTGCTGGAACCCCCCAGGATTCCAAACCATGATATCTGTCTTTGCGGCATTAATCTCGTAACCTTCGATCGCGTAAACAGAAAAATCTTGTGGCAAAAATTAAAGGGAATGAAAATCCCCTCAACACTGCTGAACCAAATAATTCTTTTGCACAGCAATACCTGGGTCCAGGTCAAATTGGGAGCAGGAGATTTCCTAACCAAGAAAATCCCAACCAGCACAGGAGTAAAGCAAGGATGTGTGTTAGTGCCAACCCTATTCAACCTTTTTATGGCCGAACTATCAATCATTCTAAACGAAAACAACTCTCACGCTCCTAAACTAGGGGGCTTCCAGCTGTCCAATTTATTCTATGCGGACGACCTAGTGCTAATCAGCCGGACCCCGATAGGCCTACAGCAGCTCCTTGATGTCACCTCGCAATATTCCTAATCAAATAAACTCAACATCAATTATGACAAAACAAAAGTCATGTGCTTCAACCACTGCAAAAAGAAATCAACACGCAGCTGGTTCATGGACAAAAAGAAATTGGATGTCACAAACAAATATCGCTACCTGGGTATAATCATAGACCATAGGGGCAGCTTCATACCACAACGAGCGGAAATAAAAAAGAGAGACCTAATGACAGCTGTAACATTAAGAAACCTGAGAAACAAAATTGCTGGGCCAAACCTCTCCCCACTAATAAAGCTGATCCAGGTCAAGCTACGGAAGTGAAGCAATGAGAGGCAGGGATGCTGAAACAGTAAATGGAGTAATAACAAGAGCGATGCGCATGATCTTTGGCCTTCCTCGGTACACTTCACCGGCGCAAATTCGTCTTGAATTTGGGCTAGTAAAAGAAGAGCTGGCACGCAAAGGAGTCTACTTCAAAAGTTGGTACAAAATCAGTAGGGGGGAGGCAAATACTCTTAATGCATTACTCTGGAAAGAACTTCAAACCAAAAATAACAGCCCAGCAAGGCTTTTTCTGGAGGATGCAATAATGGAGCTGGGGGCACAACAACTGTGGGATCTTCAAGGAAACCTGAAAGGTTTTAAAAAAGCAGTAAACAACGTTGTCAGGAAAGAATCTCTTTTACAGGACACAGCTTCACTGACGGAGCGAGCTCATGGATGGCTAACCGTAAACACCTACAAAAAACCTGCACCGCAAATGTATCTTTTGACCAGTTTCACAAAAAAAACAAAAGAGCTCTTCCTAAAATACCGGCTAGGAGCACTGCCCTCTGCAGAACACATGGCACCCTGGCTGCATCTTTTAAAACCAGCAAAATGGCCCCTGTGTGGGAATGACGAGGAAAACATCTTACACCTCATCACTACCTGCAAGGAGCTGCAGCCTGAACGCAGGAACTTGCTGAGACCAGTATTCAACAAAAAGGGGATTAGGTCCTGTAGGCAAGCAGTCCTGGCTTGCTTTTCAGGTGACGATGTCCAAATGGCTTGTCCACTGGTAAAATACATCAAAGCTAGAATTACCTTAATGAAAGAATAAATGGACAAAGAAAGCGTACACTCCACACCCCTAGAGTCAACAAATATGTGGTCCACACATAAGGCAGAAACCAGATGAGACCACCACTCAACAAAAAAGGGGATCAGGCCCTGTAGGCAAGCAGCCCTGGCATGCCTCTAAGTTGACGAAGCCCAATCGGCTTGTCGACTGGCAAAATACATTATAGCCATGGCAGCCAGATTTACCACAAAGAAAGAATAAATGGACAATGAAAGCGCACTTTCCACACTCTTACAATTAAAACAATACTTGGTCCACACAGAGGTACAGCTGACCTATAGGTATAAAAAATGGAGAGAGGAGCGAAATGCACGGACACCCGGGGAAAAGGAATGGCTTGCCCCCGATAAAGGATGCTTCCTATAAAGAACGTGGTCTGCAACGCATCCGGAAAGAGAAAGAGGGTATGATTAATCCACCTGAAACTACCCCGGAGGAATCGCAGAAGTGATCTAGTGGCGGACAAATATCTACTCTCAAATATCTTTTTATAACTTTTTAATTTTTCACAAGAACTATTGCCTTGGCTGCTACAAATACCTTTTTTAATTTAACTTTTTTTATTGATTTTTTTATTGCTGTCGCTCTTTTTGTAATGGTTTTTATTACCTGTACAATAAAGTATTACTTACTTACTGAGGCAAGTCCAAAATCGTGTGCCAGGCTAACCACTGCTGGGAGTGCTGTTGACAGGTTGGCAGTGAAGACTAAGATGTCGTCTGCGTACAGAGCGACATTCCTCTCCCACTCCCCATACTTGTAAGACTGAATGTTAGGATCTTCCCATAGCCATTGGGCAAATGGCTCAATATATAGGTCAAAGAGGAGAGGGGAGTGTGGTCAGCCCTGCCTGGTCCCCCTAGAGATCTTAAAGGATTCAGTGATAATACCATTAACAAAAAGTCTGGCTGTTGGTTCCTGATATATCAACTGAACAGTTAGACAAAACTTTTTCCCTAGGTTAAATTTCCCCAAGACTTCCGTCAGGTAGGTCCAGTTGACCCTGTCAAAGAGCTTGGTAGCGTCTAAGGTCATGGCCTCTAAGGGAAGTGAATAGGTGGAGGCCAAATCGATCGCCCCTATAAGATCATAGGTAAGGTCAGATAGTTGCCTTCCCTTGACAAAGCCCTTCTGATCAAAATGGAGAATATCGCTTGCTACAAGTCCCAACCTGACCGCCACAATTGAAGCGAAGATTTTATAGTCCGCATTCAAAAGCAAAATGGGCCTATATGACCCACAACTTGATGGACTTTTCCCTGGTTTCAAGATTAAAATGATTGTGGTGTGAAGCTGGGAGCTTTAAGCCTTCCTGTAGTATCTGGTTAAAGAGATTTGTCAAGGTAGGAACGATCATATCACTCATTAGTTTATAGAGCTCGGCTGGGAGCCCATGGGGTCCCGCAGCCTTTCCATTCTTACAGAGTGAAATAGCCCTCATAACCTCTTCTTGAGTAAATTCCCGATCTAAGTGATCCGGCTGTTCGAATTTGAGGGAGGGGAGTGAGATTTATCCAGCCAGCCCTTGACATTAGATTTATCTACCAATTTGTCCTCTCGGTAGATATCTTGAAAAACATCCAAAAAAGCATCTCAGATTTCCTCATCCGAAGAGAAAATGATATCCCCACCTTCACTAGTGATTTCTTTAATCTGGTTTCGTACCCAGTCCGACTTGGTTTTCCACGTAAGGATCATTCCTGCCCCTTCTCCATATTCAAAATGGGCAATCTTGCTTTCCTCCCATCTTCGGATGAGCCTAGTATGAAGGATGCTCTCCAACTGACCTTTCAACCTATTAAAGTTAGTCTGATGTTCTTGCTGAATTTCAGGTGAAGCCTGGCTATTTGAATCGGCCTCCGCTGCCTTCAGCATAGCTTCGATTAATGCGATCTCCTCTTTATATTTTTTTTATTTCTGTAGCTCGTCCTGCTTGTAATTTGACCCCTCAAGAAAGCCTTTAAAGAATGCCATATGACTGATATCGAAGCCATATCAAAATTAATTCTCAAAAAGTATTTGGTTTCCTGAGATAAAAAGAAAATCTCCTCTTCCTCCAAAAGTAAGGCTCGGTCAAAGGACCATGACCTGGCTTGGCTAGGTACAAGCAAGCTCGGCTGAAGATGGCTGTAATGCCAGAAACCGGTCCTGGGAAGCTTGATTCCGGTCCAGGGAAGACATGGCTTGGCAGTTCGGGCTGGACTGTTCCCATGAGGCACAGGGTCAGACTGATTTGCATATGGCCATGTCTGAACTGGGGTGGCGGAGTGAGCTAAAGAACGGTGATGGATTAAACCCAGATCAGTTGACTGGGGGTGAGTGTTTGTATTGTCAACGCTCCGTCCATCATCCCCTTTGGTTTTTCTTTGTTCGCCCTAAGTTGGCAGGGTATGCTCAGACGTGAGTCCCTTGCTCACTTTGCCACTGGATTCAAGCAAGCCCGGCTGAAGACGGCTGTAATGCCAGAAACCGGTCCGGAGAAGCTTGATTCCGGTCCAGGGAAGACATGGCTTGGCAGTTCGGGCTGGACTGTTCCCATGAGGCACAGGGTCAGACTGATTTGCATATGGCCATGTCTGAACTGGGGTGGCGGAGTGAGCTAAAGAACGGTGATGGATTAAACCCAGATCAGTTGACTGGGGGTGAGTGTTTGTATTGTCAACGCTCCGTCCATCATCCCCTTTGGTTTTTCTTTGTTCGCCCTAAGTTGGCAGGGTATGCTCAGACGTGAGTCCCTTGCTCACTTTGCCACTGGATTCAAGCTAGCCCGGCTGAAGACGGCTGTAATGCCAGAAACCGGTCCTGAGAAACTTTATTCCGGTCCAGGGAAGACATGGCTTGGCAGTTCGGGCTGGACTGTTCCCATGAGGCACAGGGTCAGACTGATTTGCATATGGCCATGTCTGAACTGGGGTGGCGGAGTGAGCTAAAGAACGGTAATGGATTAAACCCAGATCAGTTGACTGGGGGTGAGTGTTTGTATTGTCAACGCTCCGTCCATCATCCCCTTTGGTTTTTCTTTGTTCGCCCTAAGTTGGCAGGGTATGCTCTGACGTGAGTCCCTTGCTCACTTTGCCACTGGATTCAAGCAAGCCCGGCTGAAGACGGCTGTAATGCCAGAAACCGGTCCTGAGAAGCTTAATTCCGGTCCAGGGAAGACATGGCTTGGCAGTTCGGGCTGGACTGTTCCCATGAGGTACAGGGTCAGACTGATTTGCATATGGCCATTTCTGAACTGGGGTGGCGGAGTGAGCTAAAGAACGGTGATGGATTAAACCCAGATCAGTTGACTGGGGGTGAGTGTTTGTATTGTCAACGCTCCGTCCATCATCCCCTTTGGTTTTTCTTTGTTCGCCCTAAGTTGGCAGGGTATGCTCAGACGTGAGTCCCTTGCTCACTTTGCCACTGGATTCAAGCAAGCCCGGCTGAAGATGGCTGTAATGCCAGAAACCGGTCCTGGGAAGCTTGATTCCGGTCCAGGGAAGACATGGCTTGGCAGTTCGGGCTGGACTGTTCCCATGAGGCACAGGGTCAGACTGATTTGCATATGGCCATGTCTGAACTGGGGTGGCGGAGTGAGCTAAAGAACGGTGATGGATTAAACCCAGATCAGTTAACTGGGGGTGAGTGTTTGTATTGTCAACGCTCCATCCATCATCCCCTTTGGTTTTTCTTTGTTCGCCCTAAATTGGCAGGGTATGCTCAGACGTGAGTCCCTTGCTCACTTTGCCACTGGATTCAAGCAAGCCCGGCTGAAGACGGCTGTAATGCCAGAAACCGGTCCTGGGAAGCTTGATTCCGGTCCAGGGAAGACATGGCTTGGCAGTTCGGGCTGGACTGTTCCCATGAGGCACAGGGTCAGACTGATTTGCATGTGGCCATGTCTGAACTGGGGTGGCGGAGTGAGCTAAATAACAGTGATGGATTAAACCCAGATCAGTTGACTGGGGGTGAGTGTTTATATTGTTAAAGCTCCGTCCATCATCCCCTTTGGTTTTTCTTTGTTCGCCTTAAGTTGGCAGGGTATGCTCAGACTTTGCCACTGGATTCAAGCAAGCCCGGCTGAAGACGGCTGTAATGCCAGAAACCGGTACTGGGAAGCTTGATTCCGGTCCAGGGAAGACATGGCTTGGCAGTTCGGGTTGGACTGTTCCCATGAAGCACAGGGTCAGACTGATTTGCATATGGCCATGTCTGAACTGGGGTGGCGGAGTGAGCTAAAGAACGGTGATGGATTAAACCCAGATCAGTTGACTGGGGGTGAGTGTTTGTATTGTCAACGCTCCGTCCATCATCCCCTATGGTTTTTCTTTGTTCGCCCTAAGTTGATAGGGTATTCTCAGACGTGAGTCCCTTGCTCACTTTGCCACTGGATTCAAGCAAGCCCGGCTGAAGACGGCTGTAATGCCAGAAACCGGTCCTGGGAAGCTTGATTCCGGTCCAGGGAAGACATGGCTTGGCAGTTCGGGCTGGACTGTTCCCATGAGGCACAGGGTCAGACTGATTTGCATATGGCCATGTCTGAACTGGGGTGGCGGAGTGAGCTAAAGAACGGTGATGGATTAAACCCAGATCAGTTGACTGGGGGTGAGTGTTTGTATTGTCAACGCTCCATCCATCATCCCCTTTGCTTTTTCTTTGTACGCCCTAAGTTGGCAGGGTTTGCTCAGACGTGAGTCCCTTGCTCACTTTGCCACTGGATTCAAGCAAGCCCGGCTGAAGACGGCTGTAATGCCAGAAACCCGTCCTGGGAAGCTTGATTCCGGTCCAGGGAAGACATGGCTTGGCAGTTCGGGCTGGACTGTTCCCATGAGGCACAGGGTCAGACTGATTTGCATATGGCCATGTCTGAACTGGGGTGGCGGAGTGAGCTAAAGAACGATGATGGATTAAACCCAGATCAGTTGACTGGGGGTGAGTGTTTGTATTGTCAACGCTCCATCCATCATCCCCTTTGCTTTTTCTTTGTACGCCCTAAGTTGGCAGGGTTTGCTCAGACGTGAGTCCCTTGCTCACTTTGCCACTGGATTCAAGCAAGCCCGGCTGAAAACGGCTGTAATGCCAGAAACCCGTCCTGGGAAGCTTGATTCCGGTCCAGGGAAGACATGGCTTGGCAGTTCGGGCTGGACTGTTCCCATGAGGCACAGGGTCAGACTGATTTGCATGTGGCCATGTCTGAACTAGGGTGGCGGAGTGAGCTAAACAACGGTGATGGATTAAACCCAGATCAGTTGACTGGGGGTGAGTGTTTATATTGTCAAAGCTCCGTCCATCATCCCCTTTGGTTTTTCTTTGTTCGCCTGAAGTTGGCAGGGTATGCTCAGACGTGAGTTCCTTGCTCACTTTGCTACTGGATTCAAGCAAGCCCGGCTGAAGACGGCTGTAATGCCAGAAACCGGTCCTGGGAAGCTTGATTCCGGTCCAGGGAAGACATGGCTTGGCAGTTCGGGCTGGACTGTTCCCATGAGGCACAGGGTCAGACTGATTTGCATATGGCCATGTCTGAACTGGGGTGGCAGAGTGAGCTAAAGAACGGTGATGGATTAAACCGAGATCAGTTGACTGGGGGTGAGTGTTTGTATTGTCAACGCTCTGTCCATCATCCCCTTTGGTTTTTCCTTGGCTAGATTGTGACCTCTCTAAATCTTTTTTTTTTCTTTTTTTATTGTCCTCATATATGCCACCAGAATTCGTATGCTCTAGATGGGTCTCGCTGTTGCCTCTTATACTGGTGTTTTCGAGTCCGCCCTGGTAACAGTATCATAGCAAACAGGGATGTCCCAGAGGTAGGCTGTTTTCCTTATCCCACTCCCCCTGGCCCATGTTTGAAGCCCAAAACCAGGGGGAGGACAGGACCGACACAACCTCTGACCTCTCTAAATCTAATAAAATGCCAGAATGGTCTGAGAGATGAAATGCCAAATAGGAGATATTTTTAAGTCTACCTCTTAGAGATTGGCTAATAAAAACATAATCTATTCTTGATTTATGCCGGTACTTGTAGTTTCTGTAAGTAACTCCAACTGCTGGCCTGATCTTTCTCTCCAAATATCAGAGACGGCGGTTTGCTTCGTCATCTTGAATAGGAAATCCCAAGACTTGGAAGGCACAGCGGCTCTATTGTTTGGTGAATTATCTAATGAAGGATTTAGTATGATAATAAAATCTCTCACTAGGACTATTGGATCAGGAAAATCCAGCAAATGAGAAAAAAATTTTTAAGAAAAGAGGGATCATCTTGGTTGGGTCCATAATAGCCGACCAAGGTAAACTGAAACCCCAAAGTAATAACTTTCACGATGACCCATCTGCCACATGGGTAAACTAACTGTAATAGGATCCGAGCCCCGAGCCTTGGCAGATTTTTTAAATAGGATTAAAACCCCTCTAATATTTGCTGACTGGTTAGTACTGACATAGGTACACCCACCCATCTTTCATTCCTAAGAAGGCTAACGGTCTCCTCTTTAAGCAAGTGTGTTTCCTGGAGAACAATGACCTGCGCGGGCGAGTCCCCAAGATATTTCAGAATCTTGTCTCTTCTCTGTCTGACACGCAGACCATTGACGTTCCAGGACAAAATCTGTATAGAGCTCATGGCGGGTCAAATCGACGGCCTGTTGCCCAAAGAGGAGATTGAAAAATCCAGCACCAGCACATGATACATCGAAATTCCAAAGTTGTAACTCTTGAGATTGAGATTGATAAGAATATTATAATGCGAATGAGGACGTTTTTTGGTTTTTTACCCCACTGCTCCCCACCCCAAACTTTGTGCCCCCACCACCCCACCCCCCAACCCTGGAGAACCCTTACCCCAATTATCTGGAAAGATGGAGTCCAGAGATTGCATCCCAGAGAAACCCAACCCACCCCATCTTAAAAAATGTGTAAAAACCCTCAACATCACTAAAGAGAAAAAGGGAAAGGGCTAATTAAGTGAAATCCTTATGATAACATGTGTGTGCCTATTTTTATGGATATGTTATTACAATTTTTATTTTTTTTATATTTTTAATTTTCCTACCCCCTCTTTTAGGGCCAGATGTACATCACCCAATACCGGTCGGTAACGGCCGAAATTACAGAATTTCGGCCGTTACCGACCGGTATTGGGTTTTTGATGTAGGTGGCATTATTTTAGGATTCGGTATTTTACCGAATCGGTAATTTAAGGATTCGGTAAAATACCGAATTCTAAACATACCGATTTGGTAAATTACCGAATCCAGGATGTAGGAAGCACTCAAGTTAGTGCATTCCTCAGTTAAGGATTCGTTATTTACCACCAACTAGGAGTTGGTGGTAAATAATGAAAACCCTTGAAAAAGCATTTTTTTGCTTTTCCAACAGTGACATGTTGCAGACATATATATCTGCAACATGTGCACCCATACACAATTGAGGGGTGGAACAGGGTGCCATAGTGACACCCTGCCACCCTTCAATGTTTTCCCCAATTACCGAATCGGTATTCACCGATTCGGTAATTGACATTCATTCCTATGGGCCTCTAGGCCCATAGGAATGAATGGCAATTACCGAATCGGTAAATACCGATTCGGTAATTACCGAAACGTACCGATTCGGTAATTTTTTAAGAAAAATTACCTACATCCCATTTGCCTGCTCTTAAATACCGAACTGGTATGATTCGGTATTTAAGAATCGGTAATCTAGGATTACCTACATCTGGCCCTTAATCTCTAGTTTCCTTCTTTCCCGTTAATGTGTATTTTTTCTTTTTACAATTCCTCCTTTGTCTTACTGAAATTATGCAACCACCTTCTACATGTGGTTTCCTATAACTCCAACTCAATGATCAATTTTGTCGATAAATGAAAAGCGAGAAGAGTGGGAAGTGGAATGAAAGAAGGCTATCAACTAGTAAGTAGAAACACGTTACCCATTCCAAGGCAGAGTTTCTCTATTAGAGGGCCCCCTTGCTTATCATATCAAGCAGCGCATCCGCCTCCTGAACTGATCCTAAGTTATGCATTTTATTACTATGCATAACCTTCAGGAAGGTGGGAAACTTTAACTGAGCTATCGCACCATGCTTCTTAAAGTTGTCTAACTTCCTTCCCAACTCTCACTGCCTGTCCTGCATGAACCTGGAAACGTCAGACAAATTTCAAAAGAGAACTCTTTAGCCTTCAATGACTTCACTTTCAGTGCTAAATTAAGAATCCTCTCTTTTAAAGCAAAGGTGAGAAAGTGGATTAATATCTTTCTTGGCTTAGATCTATTAGGATTCCTACGAAAGGGATCCCTGTTCACCCTCTGTATGTCATGACTCAATGATTCTTCTGAGTCCTCAAGCTGTAGGGAGACTTTGAGTAGAGATACAACATAGGATCTGAGATCTGATCCTTCACTTCGTTCTGGGATATTCAATAGATGCATGATATTGCTGCGAGCATTGTTTTTCAGTTCTTCCATTCTGTCATGGAATACTGCCACTTCTATCCTTAACAGTATAATGTTCGACTTTGCCGTCCCGAGATGATCTTTCAATTTGCCGACGTTGTTCTCTAAGGTCTCCGTCCTAGAGTTCAGCAGATCCACCTTCCTCTCCAAAGATTTGCAAAAGCTTCTGATCTCTCCCTGATTGACAGCCCACTGCAAAGACCTTCTTTATATCCTCGGACAGTGTGACAAAAAGAGCTTCCCAGGCTGTAAATGAAGACCCAGCCACCACCTGTTCCTTAAGAAGATCGCTGCTGAAAGCCAACTCTGTCTGTGTTTGATCCACAGGGCTAGTGATAGAGCTGATTTTGGCCAAAACGGGCTCCGAAGTTGTATAGAGATTACCCTGCTAAGAGATCGGATTTGTTTCAGGCTCCATGATTTTATCAGCTACTGCAGCCCGTGATGGCGAAGGTGCTATTAAATTAAGTGGAGTTTTTCAAAGGGCTTAGCCCTGAGTTATAATGTCCAGGACCTCCAGCTGAATGCTGAACTATGAGCGCAATGATGGAGTAACGCTAACTTTAGTGTTGGAGGGGTTACTTTTAGACCTCCTAGGTTTAATACACCTGCCTTCAACTTGATACGTCTGAAAGGCTGAGCAACTAGTCGGAGCAGGAGCAAAAGGAGTATCAAGTGGCTCAGGTATGTCTTTATCAGCGCTTTGATCGACCTAAGAGCACTTATTAGAGCTATTTTTTAATATTGACTTGGTGGGTCCCAAACAAGCCACTGCGCCTTTTTTATGTCTCTTAGTACCCCCATTAGAAGCGGTTGTAAGTTACGACGTCACCGGAAAAGGAACCTGATCCGCCTGAGGACTTGGAGCTCAGGGACAGAAGCCCATGTAATTGCTGGTTATCAAGATCCTTCTCCAACACTACCGCTATACCTGACTTGAATATTGAGGCGGAATTCACCACACTCTTGCTGAAGAGCTCCTGCTGTCCTTTCTGTTCTCTCTTCAGGAAAAAGACGCTGATGCTGCTCACCAGGAGGTGTCCACGAGCAACCGCTCTGCGGCCCCTGCGGAACTCCAGCGCGGCCTCAAACCAGCGGGGCAGGACGGAGAAGCGCCTATCTGCCTCTCCCCGACACATCCCCGTCTAAACGACGGTGACGTGTCGAAATCCGCGATGGCAGCTCGGAAGAAGCCCACAAAAATATGGTCAAACGGGGGCCCGCGAGGTTAAAAGGGTTTATCAGAAACCGCCGACGGGAACGGGAGCTCCGGGAGCAAGCGACTGCTTAGTGTGCAGACGCCATGTTCCCCCTAGAGAAAACAGATTAGGAGACCAGGTTTTATGATTTCAAACTCATAGGTGTGGATTCTGTAGTCAAAAAGATTGATGCAAAGGTACATTTTATTCAAGATGTCATTTCAGATTCCCCCGTACTGTCATTTTACGAGGAAAAGTAAACAGCTTCTTCTCAGCAGTAAGACATACAGTAACACAGAAATCACCCAAAAACGCATACAACCTAAGGAGAGCAAAAACCTCAAAGTATATTAATGACTATAATCCAGTCATTTTGAAAATATGGAATGCAAACATGGATACTCAGTTTGTTGCACACAACTCAATTGCTGTTGCTCGTTACGTTACATCCTACATTACAAAATCTGAGAAGTCAGAGATCAAGGTGATGGAGAGGAGATTTCTGCAGAAAAGAGTCTCAGAAAGAAATTGCCTAGCTTCAGCTTGAAGATACTGTCCCATGGAGAGATAGCATCCTATGAGTGCTCGGATCAGTTAAGCTCAGCCATGTTATACTCAAAGTCAAGAGGAATCATTTGGGTAGCCCTAGGCCTATCCATAACATGCAATAGAGTATTAAAGTATTTTTCTGAAATTCTATACTTCCCAGAGAAGGAATCCACATCTGGAAAATGTATGCCTCTATGAAATACTGCAACACTATAAATTTCAAAGTAATGTTACTGAAAATTTAGATGAAGCAAGGAGTAGTTTCTGTCCTGTAACTCCAGTTCTGTAGTAGGGGTATCTCTGTTATACTCATAATCTAGTGAATAGTCCCGCCCATGTGCGAGGACCCCGGCAATCAAAAATAATCTCTTAAGTTGTCAGAAAATTGCAGAACTGCAAAGACACTTAAGAGACAATTTAAAGACAAATAATGCAGCATATATCCACAGGCTACACTGTTCAGTACTTCAACTAGAAATTCCACCAAAAATCCACAAACAGCAAAGCCTGTCCAGATTTCCCTTGCTTTAACAGCAAAAACCCCTCTGGAATGATAGAGAGGAAGGCATGGACAGACAAGCCCCATAGGCTGCCATTATGTGGCTTAAATAGGGTACTGTGCCTTTAAGAGAACTTTCCAGAACTTCTCCCAGTATCCCAGAATGCATAGCAGGTCCCTCTCACTTTCAGTTCTTTTTGAAGGCGTAACACGCCAGACCTGTTGCATTCCTTAAATGAACATCTCTCTCCACCGGGGAGGCGGGAGGGCGTTTATGACTATAACAGAGATACCCCTACTACAGAACTGGAGTTACAGGACAGAAACTACTCCTTCTGTAGTAGGGGATCTCTGTGTATAGTCATAATCTAGTGAATAGAATGGCAAGCCCATCCCCACACCAAAGCGGCGGTGGAGGAAAGAGAATTAACACCACTATTGTGCGAACAGATTTCGCAGCGAAGCCTGCCCAACCTGAGCGTCTGCCCTGGCATCAGTGTCCAGGCAGTAATGCTTAGCAAAGGTATGGACCGTCTTCCAAGTGGCCGCCTTGCAGATTTCTGCAATCGGAACATTACGGAGCAATGCTGTCATGGCAGCTTTGCCCCTGGTGGAATGAGCCTTAGGCTTACCTCCTAAGGTCTTATTAGCTTTTTGGCAACATAACTGTATGCAGGACACAATCCACCTAGAGATAGACTGCTTAGAGGTCGCAAGACCCGTCCTGACTGATCCATAATTGATAAACAATTGGTCAGACCTACGAATATCTTTGGTCTTATCCAGATAAAATTTCAACACCCTCCTAACATCCAGGGAATGTAACGACCTTTCCGCTGGAGATGAAGGATTCTGAAAAAGCGTAGGCAAAGTTATGGTCTGGTTGACATGAAAATCAGAAATAACCTTGGGAAAAAATTTAGGGTGAGTACGCATAACAACCTTAGCAGCATGAAATACAGTATAAGGTTCTTGGCAACACAGCGCCTGAATTTCACTCACCCTGCGGGCCGATGTAATGGCCACGAGGAACGCCGCCTTCCAGGACAGGTGCTGCAACGAAGCCTTATGAATAGGTTCAAAAGGCTCCTTCATCAACCTGGACAGCACCACATTCAATTCCCATGAAGGTGAAGGAAGCCTGACAGGAGGGAACACTTTCTTCAAGCCTTCCAAAAAATCTTTGATCACAAGGATCTGGAAGAAGGAAGTCTGCGAAGGGCATCTCCTGTAGGCAGTCAAAGCAGCAAGATGAAACTTAATAGAATGGACATTAAGGCCAGACTGCGCCAACTGTAGAAGATAAGGAAGGATGACATCTTCCTTACAAGTCGTCGGATCATAGTTCTTAGACTTGCACCAGATACAAAATCTCTTCCACTTGTACGCATAGGAAGTCCTAGTGGAAGGTCTCTTAGACTCCTTCAGTATGTCCATACAATCTGCAGGGAGATTCAAATGACCATATTGCACTATCTCAGGAGCCATGCTGCCAAACTCAAAGACGAGAGGTTGGGGTGCAACATCAGCCCCCCGAACTTCGTGAGAAGGTCCGGCCTGCACGGCAGCCGAATGTGAGGAAGGAGAGACCGGTGAAGCAGGTCCGTGAACCACCACTGTCTGGGCCATTCCGGGGCAATCAGTATCATCCGCGCCCTGGACTGGGACAGCTTGATGAGAACCGTCGGAATCAGGGGAATGGGTGGAAAAGCGTACAGAAAGCTGTTCGACCAGTTGATCCATAACGCATTCCCCAGCGTCCCCGGCTGGTAGTACCTGGAGGCGAAGTCTCGGCATTTGCTGTTTTCGGAGGTGGCGAACAGATCTACGTCTGGAGTCCCCCACCTTGCGAAGACTTCTCCTAGTACGTCGTCGTTTATGACCCATTCGTGGTTTTCCTGAATCAGTCTGCTCAGTGCGTCTGCCTGAACATTCTGCACACCTGGCAGATGGGTAGCCGTTATCGTCAGTCCTCGAGCCAGAAGCCAGCGCCAGATCGCCTGCGCCTCCTGCGACAGGGTGTGTGACCTCGAGCCTCCCTGCTTGTTGAGGTAATACATTGTGGTCGTATTGTCCGTTTGTACAAGTAGAGAGTTGGTCTGGAAGGACGGGTGAAAGGCCTTCAGTGCCAAGTGAACAGCTCTGAGTTCCAGGAAATTGATGTGGTACATGGACTCCATCCGGGACCACGTCCCTTGAATCTGTAGGTCTCCGGAATGCGCTCCCCAGCCCTGGAGGGAAGCATCCGTCACGATAGTCTGAGTGAGAATGTCCTTGTGGAAGGGAACCCCTCTGAGGAGATTCTCCGCTGAACACCACCACTTCAGAGACTGAAGAGCATGCAGAGATAGACGTATCTTGTCGTCCCAAGATCCTCTCCTCTGATCCCACTGATCCTCCAAGCACTCTTGCAACGGTCTCATGTGCAGCCGTGCATGGGGCGTTAGGAAGATACATGAGGCCATCGATCCCAGTAGAGAAGACACCGTCCTCACTGTCGTGGATGGAGTGGTCATAAGAGCCCGAGCCTTCCGAAGTAGTGATAATCGTCGCTCTTCCGAAGGAGACACGCTTGCTGACAGCGTATCGATGGAGGCTCCCAAGTACTGAATGCACTGGACTGGAGTCGGAACCGACTTGGACATGTTGATGTGCAACCCCAGCTTGTTCAAGAGAACGCACGTCTTCTGGAAGTGCGTTTGCGCTTCCGTGAATGAGGAGGCCTTGATCAACCAGTCGTCCAGGTACGGGTAGACAAACACCTTGTTCCTCCGTAGGTGTGCGGCTACCACCGCCATGCACTTTGAGAAAGTTCTCGGCGCAGACTTCAGTCCGAATGGCAGAACTGTGTATTGATAGTGATTGGCGCCGACTTGGAACCGTAGGAACTTCCTGTGTTTGTGTGCAATGGGCACATGGAAGTAAGCATCCTGGAGGTCTATGGCACACAGCCAGTCTCCCCGTTGCAGCTGAGGATAAATCTGATGCAA
Source organism: Lissotriton helveticus (assembly GCF_964261635.1). Lineage (NCBI taxonomy): Eukaryota > Metazoa > Chordata > Amphibia > Caudata > Salamandridae > Lissotriton > Lissotriton helveticus. The sequence goes on from NC_136065.1 coordinate 412,098,927, forward strand.
CGACAGCATGCAAAACTTTTCTCCGCGAATCCACTTGTTTGCTTGTCGCAAATCCAGACTGGGCCTGAACTCGTTCTTGTCCTTTTTGCGAACCAGAAAGAACCGGGAGTACAGACCTCTTCCTCTTTGAGACAGAGGTACGTCTTCTATCGCCCTTTTCCTTAACAGGATATCGGCCTCCGCCTGGAGCTCGCGCAGTTGATACTGCGAGCTGACCGGAGGAATTGATGGAGGCGGGCTGGTGAACCGAAGACTGTATCCATTGCAAACAATATTCAGCACCCACTTGTCCTGAGTAATTTTTCTCCACTCTGCCAGAAAAGATTGAATGCTTCCCACCACCGGAGCGGGTAACAGTTGCAGGGGAAGTAAGTGCTCAGGGCCTAGACCCGGCCTGGCCCTTAGTCGCTGGGGCCGACTGATGGCCGCCTCTGCCTCTCTGGCGCTTCTGGAACGGTCTTCTGAACTGCTGCTGTTGTTGTTGCTGCTGTTGTCCAGAAGACTGGCCACGCCCTCTACCTTGACCACCGAACCGATGTTGGAACGGACGGTACGACTTCTTGGTCTCCTTGGGCTTCTCCAAACCCACCGCTGTGAGCGTTTCGGCCTCCGCCTTCATGCGGGCCATTTCATCATCAGCGTGCTTCCCGAACAGGGTTTCGCCAGAGAATGGCAGATTGGTAACCCTTTGCTGAGCGTCCGGTCTCAGAGACGTAAGGCGGAGCCATGCATGTCGTCGCTGGTTAATTCCGTGGCAGAAACCATGCGCCGCCAGCAGAGAAGAGTCGGCTGCAGCGCTGATGACTTGATTCGCCACCAACATCCCTTCGTTCAGCACCTCTTGGAAGTCTTCCCGCTTGTCCCGCGGTAGGAGCTCCACAAACTGTTGAAGGGATTCCCAGAGGGCTCTGTCATACCGACCCAACAAGGCAGTGGCACTAGCTGCCTTCATTGAGGTCGCCGAGGTCCCACAAACTCTTCTCCCAGACGAATCCAACCACCTAGATTCCTTATCTGGCGGAACTGTGGAGGAAGGTGTGGTGGCATGCTGTTTGCGCGCTGCCGTCACAATCACCGAATCTGGAGGGGGCTCCATCCTTAGAAAGGCTGGGTCCGAGTCCGGAGCCCGGTACTTCTTCTGCAGTCTGGAGGGTGCCGCCTTAGTCACCGCTGGGGTGAGGAAAAGATCCATGGCCGGTTCTTCCAGACCCGGCACCAGTGGCAGTAACGGCCGAGACAAATGCTTCTGGTGGAACGTCTCGAAAATGACTGATGTCTTGGGAGTGGGCACAGTCAAAGTAATGCCCAATTTCGCCGCACCACGTAACAGTACGTCCTGGAAGGACACCAGATCATTGATCGGCAAAAAGGTCAGGGAGTAGTCCCTGGTCCCAGACGACCGGGTCCGGGAACGAGACCTGTGTCTCCTGTGGCGCCGTCTAGATCGTGTGGAAGACCTGTGACGCGAACGTTCCCTTCTCCTGGAGCGGGAGCGTGACCTCCCAGCACGTGGGTGCTCCACCGGTTTCCGTGGAGGCATCTTCCGCGGCCTATCCTGAGGCTTCGGAGTAGGCGTACCCTTAGGAGGTGTCGGAAGCGGAGGCAGCGACACCGACCTCGGTGGCCTATGAGGTGGGACCGGCGGCGGAGGTTGCCCCGCAGGGGGGAGCGGAGGAATCGAAGGTAGCGGAGGATTAGCCGGAGGAGCCTCCTTCGGTAGAGGTGGAGGAGTCGCAGGCCTTGGCGGTGTATATACCATCGAGTACACCGAGCCCGGTGACTTCTTCGGGGGAGGAGCCTGTGACCCAGACCCTCCAGAGCACAAGCGACGCCTCCGACGTCCTTCCCCAGATCCAGAGTGACTTTTCGTGCCAGAATCCCTTCTGCGCCGCTTAGTGGAGGCGGAGATCCTCGGGGACGCTGACCTCTTCCTGCTCGACGTCGAGCGTCGTTTTTCAGGTGTGGAACGGCGACCCCTTGACTCCGGCGTAGAACGCCGTCTCCTCGACGTCGAGTGCTTCTTCCTCGACGACGACCGTCGCCCCCTCGACGACAAACGGTCAGACCTCCACGGCGAGCGTCGACTCTTCCTCCTCGTCGACCGTTTCCTCACAGTCCTCGACGTCGAGGAGCCCCTCGACGGCGAACTGCATGACGGCGACCGGCGGTGTTGCTTCGACGGCGAGCGCCGGTGCCTCCTTCGTCGACGGCGATGCCTCGACTCCGACGTCGACGACGAAGACGCCGTCGGCGGTGACTTCGACGGCGGCCTACCCAGGCCTCTCGACGTCGAACTTCCACACTGTCTCGACCCAGAGCCCCGGGGAGAAGGGGAACACACCGTCGTCATCCCTCTCGACGTCGTTGTCGATGCAATCGATGTCGACGGAGACCGGGACCGTTTGCTGGTCTTCCTGCCTCTCAGGAGCCCCCCAGAGGCCTCAGCAGGGGCAGAGGGAGCCTTCCCAGCCTGCCCAGACCCACCTGCAGACGCCTCTCTTCCAGGCCTTGGAGCCTAATCCTCAGCCTTTCCCTCAGAGTCCTTGTAGAAAAGGTCTGGTAGATGTCACAATCTTCAGGGACATGCTCTTCAGGGAGGCAAAGAATGCAGACGTCGTGTGGATCAGTCTTGGCCTTCTTCCTTCCACATGCTGGGCACTTGTCGAATAAAGCAGGCATTTTAGATCCCTAAAAAGCCTGAACAAAGACACAGAAGTGAAAGGAAACACCAAGAAGCAAACACTTTTAAAGCCAAAAAGTGTACAAAAACTCCAATAAACCCTTGAAAAAGGGAGAGCTCAATGCACCAGGGTCCTGTAAGCAGGAGCCGGAAAAAAGAACTGAAAGTGAGAGGGACCTGCTATGCATTCTGGGATACTGGGAGAAGTTCTGGAAAGTTCTCCTAAAGGCACAGTACCCTATTTAAGCCACATAGTGGCAGCCTATGGGGCTTGTCTGTCCATGCCTTCCTCTCTATCATTCCAGAGGGGTTTTTGCTGTTAAAGCAAGGGAAATCTGGACAGGCTTTGCTGTTTGTGGATTTTTGGTGGAATTTCTAGTTGAAGTACTGGACAGTGTAGCCTGTGGATATAGGCTGCATTATTTGTCTTTAAATTCTCTCTTAAGTGTCTTTGCAGTTCTGAAATTTTCGGACAACTTAAGAGATTATTTTTGAATGCCGGGGTCCTCGCACATGGGCGGGACTATTCACTAGATTATGACTATACACGGAGATCCCCTACTACAGAAGTATGGATTCATTGGATGTGATGGAGCTTGGGTCAAATTTGCCAATGGAAATCTTATTAAATATCGAAAACTCAGTTGCCAAACTCCAGATAAAACAGAATTTTTCTATTTAGCACTCCTTCAATTGTTCAAGCCTTGGCAAGCAGAAACAGAATTACTTCGAATCTGTAAAAGACAGTATTCAGTGTTCAGTTTTTCCAATCTATTTCAAAATGTTAAATGAGGAGCTTGAACAAGAAGAAACTTTTGCGGCAGAAATAGCTAGAGAAAGTTCACAAAATAGTCAAAGTTCTGGACCATTAACTCAAGATCCACTTGGACAACTAATCATTCAAAATGAAGCAGCAATGGGTATAAATGAGGTGGAAACTGCCATGCATCAAGCAAAACAAGATATTACTGACTTTGAACAGTTAGGACAACTTAACACTGAACAAAAAGAAATAGATTTACACGTAAAAGGGAAAATAGAACATGGATCCACCATGACAAGAAAGAATGTCAATGCTCATCCTTTAAACCTATTTTATTGTACATCAGTGGTCAAGCTGGCACAGGAACATTTTTCTTAATTAAAGTATTGATGAGTTATCTACACAGGACTGTTGGATCAAATTTATCCAGTGTAGTAACAGTACAGACTGAATTAGCAGCATAAATTATTAAAGGGATTACTTTACACTGACTATTTATGCTACCTGTTGAACATTATAATAAACTGGAGAAGCTTGTAATGAAGTCTCAAGAGTACTGAAGAAACTGAAGCTTTTAATCCTTGATGAGGTGAGCACGGTCTCAAACTTAATGCTTGCCTTTGTACACTTGAGAATTCTATAGAGTACGATGTGCTCTTTGGAGGAAAACATTAAATTTGTTTCCGGGATATACTGCAACTTACTCCTATTAAAGGGCAACCTGTTTTTAAAAACTCCTGTATAATGAGAGAAGGAATTATTTCAGAAGCATTGGAAATGTAAACATTTGGCTACACTTTGAAATCTAGGAACTAGTAAAGAATATGTGACAACCAGCTAGTGAAGAATATTGAAATCGCCTTAACCCCTTCCACGCTGGGCTAATTCCCCCGCGGTGCGGGGGGGAGGGGCCGGGCACCGCGGTGCTCGTGACGAGCTCAGCTCGTCATGCTGCACAGTGGAGCTGTGCACATGACGAGCTGAGCTCGTCACTACTCCGCCCACTCCTGTAGAATGCCCGCACAGGAGGGGAATTAGCCCCGCATGGGTGTTCCGCGGCTGTTATGACGAGCTCAGCTTGTCATGAGCTGTGCTTCATGATGATGATGATGATGGAGCAGCTCCACGCGAATTGCACTAAAATCTCCAACATCCCTTTACACAACTGTGCTGTATGGGCTGACCATGCTTCCAACAGTTTAGGGTCCGGGTTCTCATAAGCTGGAACTGTGTATATTCTCAGCCCTCTCGGTACCCTTTCTGCTTCAGTATAATTTTGTAAGGAAGTGGCTTCCCACCACTTTCTCACTTCTCTCTCGCAAAGTTTCTCAAGTTTTGTGAATTGTGTGGACAGATCACTGGAGACATCCTTGGTAACATTGCTTTACATTCATTTGTAATCCGTTTTCTTTTTCTTAAACATGCTGGCAGCCTGTTGGAAGTATGGTCAGCCCATACAGCACAGTCGTGTAAAGGGATGTTGGAGATTTTAGTGCAATTCGCGAGGAGCTATCGAGATAAAGCTTTAAAGGAAATCGAGCTGCTGGAGGAAGAATTGCACAAAAACCCGGGGAAGGACTTACAGGAACAACTGAGGGAGGCCATGAAAAAACGCCTCTCTAAGTATAAAATAAGATCAAACAGAGAAAGGAAGAAAAGTTTGACCAGGATGAAAGAAATTATGCTATGGGGCGTGTTCTAACGTTCTCCAAAAAATACGACCAACAACGCAAAGAGGTAGTAAACAAAAACAAGGCTGTCATAAAGGAAACATCACAGAGAATAGAAACATCAGAATCCGATGCAACTGACAAAGAGCAATCTGAAGATGAATTAGCAGGCCCGTCTGAAAGTATACAAAGAACTCCTTTTCAACAGGAGATCAACATCATATGCCAATCTTGGCTAAGAGGATGCAAAACCAAGCCCCCCGAGGAGGAAGAAAAACAAGGAGTGGTGGCAGAAAGAGGCCGGGCAAAACCTCCTCAAACATACAGAGTCACACGGAGAAAGAGGAGAAGCAGATAGTAGAAGAGACCGATAAATTGACCATCATTAATTTAACAACTAAGGTCCTAACAAAGACAGAATAATCTGTACTTAGACTGGGACTGACCTTTTGCCCACAGACTCGGATGGAGTATACCCAGACGAGAATTGACTTGTTTAAATTTACCCGAAAACTTAAACTCCACACATTTTTCAAATTGAGACCTACGGTGAAGGAATCTAGATTCCTCAAATCTCAGAGCAGGGAAATCGATCTTTTGTCTGTTAATGATCTAACTACTTTTGAAATTTTGGAAGATCTACGGCAAGGAGAACCAAAGGAGGGGGATTGTGTAGAGCCAACATTGAGTTAACGGATAAGGTCCGTGGGAGCAGAGCAGGATGCACCATCTAGCGGCCTCAAATCTCCATCTCAATTTCTCCCACAAATGCCGCATGATGCCATTGATATTTTTTCGGAAGCAGTTATAAAAGATCTACTGAAATTCAGAGAGATTCTAAAACCATCTAGAAATCAAGGGAACTTAACTAAAGTACAGAAAATTGCTTTAAAAAACATGGAAGAGGACACAACTGTCATCTACAAGCCCCCGGACAAAGGGGGCAACATAGTCCTCTGAGGAACTCAGAATGCTATGAACTGTCTAATGTGACAACGTATCAAGACAGTATACAACAATTTCATACCCTAATGGCATGATAATCAAATGCTGGATGTGGATGAATACTTGTTTTTGAGGTCCACTGATCCAACTCTACCCACTTTTTATCACCTGCCAAAGGTGCATAATAATGAGACTGAACCACCGGGTAGACCGATAGTCTCCTCATTGGGGAGCCTGACTCAAAATCTTTCTAAATTCCTGGACCATTTTTTGTTCAATGCTGTCTTAGAATTAAGATCTTATGTCAAGGACACCACAGACTTTATAAGTCACATTGAAATGTTAGAGTGGCAATATTCATATTGTTTGGTGGTCCTTGATATTACTAGTTTATACACCTGCATTAACCACACACAGGGTCTCAATGCTGTAAAATATTTTTTTTAAAAGAGAACATTGAAATTTGCTACACACAATACCATGCTATTGGAACTCATTGAATTTTGTCTATGCAATAATATCTTCACTTTTCAGGGTGACTTGTATAAGCAGATATCGGGGACCGCGATGGGCACCTGTTTCGCCCCCAGCTACGCAAACTTGTTCATGGGCTGGTGGGAGGAGCAGGCGGCCTGGGCTCCCGAGAATGAGGTATGGACCAACAAAATAGTGGCATGGCACAGGTGCATCAATGACCTGTTTTTAGTGTGGAACGGCTCTCAGAAAGAGGCATGAGAGTATATAAAAGTTCTCAACAACAATGAGGTCAATCTCCACTTCTCGGGGAGATTAGTTTGGTGGCTGCAACCTATCTGGACCTAAGATTGGAGATTGTGGAGGGAAAAATCACTACCTCTCTTTTTAGGAAACCCACTGCTGGAAATAGTACGCTTCATGCGTCTAGTGGACACCCTCAGGAATTAAAAAACAGCATTCCCTATGGTGAATTTTTAAGATTGAAGAGGAACTGTTCAAGGGTATGTGATTTTGTGAATGCAGTCAGTGGCAGTATCGGTCGATTTTTGGCCAGAGGATATGATGCAGGACTCTTTGAAAGCACCTTAAAGAAAGTAAGAACTCTGCCTATGAAAGATCTATTGAAACAGAAAAAAGTTAAAAAGGTAGCTAATGAGAAGTTTAGAATGATCACCACATATTCTAATGATGCAAATACACTCAGGAACATCATGAGGAAAAATTGGCATATACTGAAAACTGATACAATAATTGCAACTGATATTCCAGTGGGACCATTAATCACCCACAAAAAGGCCCGCTCCTTGAAAGATACATAGTCACTTAGAAAGCATTGTGCCAAGGCAAGGAACCTTAAATGATATGAAGGGTTTTTTTCCTTGCGGGAGGTGCAAGGCATGTGCCTCTGGTAATAGGCTACTGACATATAAAATCAGAGGCTTGAAGGGAGATAAAAAGATCAATACATTTATGACATGCCAGACTACTCACGCAGTATATTGCCTAACATGTCCCTGTGGATTAAATTACATAGGGAGCACCATACATATGGTGAAATTAGGAGTATTAGAGCACATGCGTGCAATAACTAAAAAGGATTTTAGTTATCCTGTGGCGCGTCACTTCTCTGTAAAGCACAATAGTAACAGGGACCTACTTTAGTATTGATTGTGTGCCCCCACATGTGAGAGGAGGAGGCAGAGTTCTGAAATGAAGGAGGTTAGAGTCTCGGTACATCATAGATCTAGGCACTAAGTCCCCAAATGGATTGAATAGTGGGGAGGAACTGACAGTTCACCTTGGTAAATAATGATGAAACAATGTTGGTGATTGAATTTCTGTATGAGATTATATTTCTCAAACTGCTTTTTTTTATTCTTTTTCTATATGTAATTTGCTTATTGGAAACATGGATTTTAGGCCGATACACAGCTTTAACTATATGGAATTGAGGACAAAAAGGCCAGCAACCGGCAATTAAATGGTCGCAAATGCCGATCCACGGCAGGATTATATGCACTATAATTTGCATCATAATAATAAATATAAAAAATATCGGGTTGCTATTTGATGTTTACCTGAGATGCTTTTATGTGCAAAGACTTAGCATCTTTGAGTTGGGGATTTTCCTCTGTTAAGATGGTGCCCGTGGAAATCGGACGGTGCGCGAGTCCCTCGTTGATTACCATAAATGATTATGCTCTCCTTTAAAAATGTCGATCGCAAATCAAATTGTAATTACACTGACGAAGAAAAACCTCCTTGAAACGCGTCAGTTTGGAATAAAATTGCTGCTATAAAACGAAGCCCAGTGAGTGCTGTTTTTCCTCCCACACGGATACGGAGGGATTGGAAGCTGGATATATATATATATATATATATATATATATATATATATATATATATATATATATATATATATATATATATATATATATATATATATATATATATATATATATATATATATATATATACATATATATATATATATATTCACTGAAAAAACCATAGGTTATAGACCATATATAGTTAGGAATTAGCATTTACAAAACCTTGAAAATTCACTGCAAAAACCATAGGTTAGAGACCATATATAGTTAGCTGGACATTTTATTGACATAAAACCAATGAAATTCCATATATAGTTAGTTGCACTAACTATATATCGCGCACCCGCAATCCACTGCTGATGATGTCACATATTACATCATTCATGACATGGTCAGTGACATCACTGATGACATCACTGATGACATCTCAAATGACATCACTGATGACATCACTGATAACAACATCCAGTGATTTTTTGTTTCTATAAAGTTTAAATATGTCTTACATATTGAAGAATGAGTGGATGTGTAAGTGTCTGGACGAAGGATTTAGTAGGTGCATGACTGACTGTATGAGTGAGTGATTAAATGTGTCTCACTGAGTGCATGGGTTAGTGACTAAACTGTCTTAATTTGTGCATCATTATGTCTGTTGTTCTGTAAACTGCTGCATGTGTTGATCAGTAGCTATATGAGTAACTATATGGGTTATTGATTGATTGCCCAAGTATTTGTATGGGAGACTGAGTGTGTGTGTGGCTAGCTGGGAGGTGTGTGACTCTGTGCAGATCAATCTGTACTTGTATCAATGATTGTATAAGAAGGTAAGTATGTGTTAGTATATGTTTGAAAATGTAAGGTGCTCTATGTTTAACTGTATAGACAAGAAAATGGAAGTCTCATTGATTCTTTACAGGACTGACTAGGTGTGTGAGTAACTCCATGGATGAGTGGCAGACTGTGAGTGTCTGTATAGGTGTATGAGTGCATATGATAGTGTTGTAAAGATGAGTGATTGTATGTATGAATGATTGTATGGGTGAATGAGTGAAGGTGTGTGTAGACGTAGCAATCAGTGAGTGCGTATGTAGTAACTAGTATTGGTGTGTCAATGGTTTCAAAAATTATACTCTTTTTAACACTGGGTGAAACAGAGGTTATATTAAAATGTGAGGAGATGCATTGTATTGTCACATGAATGGTATCATCAGTGATGTGGTCATTGATGTCAAATGAGATGTCATCAGTGATGTCATCAGTGATGTCATTTGAGATGTCATCAGTGATGTCATCAGTGATGTCACTGACCATGTCATGAATGATGTAATATGTGACATCATCAGCAGTGGATTGCGGGTGCGCGATATATAGTTAGTGCAACTAACTATATATGGAATTTCATTGGTTTTATGTCAATAAAATGTCCAGCTAACTATATATGGTCTCTAACCTATGGTTTTTGCAGTGAATTTTCAAGGTTTTGTAAATGCTAATTCCTAACTATATATGGTCTATAACCTATGGTTTTTTCAGTGAATTTTCAAGGTTTTGTAAATGCTAATTCCTAACTATATATGGTCTATAACCTATGGTTTTTTCAGTGAATTTCAATGGTTTTTTAATAGCAAATATCATAAGCTGTCGAATGTCAAGTACGTGGTAAGTAAAAACATTTTCGTGTACATGCACACTGATCTGCTTTGAATGCTGCCCCCCACCCCTCATTTCTATTAGGAGTACTCTCTCTTTGCAGATAGTGAAGGGTAGTTAACGCAGCCCTTTGCCCCCTTTGTAATCCGTCGTGCCTGCTTCTCTCTCCATTTGATTGATTGTTCTCTTTGGTTCATTCTCTATTTACAAACAAGCACAGAGTCGCAATACTCTGTTTAGTCTTTGCAGATAGCGAAAAATCGTGTAAAAAAACAAAAGGAATCGAACAAAATCAGTAGGCCACTAATGGGATCTCTTTTTGACCTCGCTAAAATAGAAACATTAGGAACAACCTGTTGAAAATAGCAATGCGTATGTAGATAAGCGGCGTTCATTTGTGTTCACAGTACCCCTTGTTGATTGTTTCAATCGAGCATTGAATTGTTCGAAGTTGGTTCTCTTAAGGATCTTCTCTGCCTGCAAACGAGGAAGAATAGGAATATTCTCTCTCCCTTTGCAGATAGTGAAGGGTAGGTAACGCAAGCCTTTAACACGTCGTACCTATTTCATTCCTCATTGATTGATTGATTGTCCAAACATTGACTGTTTGGGAATTAGTTCTTTTTGGAGGTATTCCCTGTTTGCAAATAAACGTAGGAAAATCTTTGCAAGTAGTGAAAGGGTACGTAATGCGGACCTTTCTCCCCCGTTGTAATCTGTCATGCCTATCTACTCCCCACTGATTGATGCACCTGTTTCACCCGGACCATTTACTAGAGATACGTTATCTGGCCCGACCAGAGAGCACCCCTAGTGAAAAGGACATATGCAATAATAACGAAGTGATCACTGTATCCTGTTAACAGAAACTTTAGCATGAAACAACCTGGAAAGAAAAGAATAGGAAAACGAAAATCAGTAGGCCACTGATGAACATGAACTTTTATTAAACAACGAACAAAGAAACGATAACATAACGTAATGATAAAACCTATTAATGTCCTAGAAACAAGAAAAAGTTAAAATATGCCAGTGGTGAGAGACCAGAAAAACAGTAAGAGAAACCAAATCACCCCTCGCTGTCCCACCGCCTGCCACGCCAAAAAAAATCGATAGACTAGGGAAAATGCAAGTCAGTAGAACATCCGCCCCCACTCTGGAAACTTCCAAGGTGGGGCAGGGTTGCGGCTACGCCCAGCCGGGAGCAGCCCATATAAGGCAGGTCCTGCTGCCACGCCTCGGCCAGGAGATCCTAACGTAGGGTGTAGCCGGAGGAGAGGCCGAGGCCAGCGGGACCCGGCCAGGGGATTGCCTTTACAACGCTGAACAGTTGCAGGGGGGGGAATGTCTCCTCGACCCTCCCGTCTCTCTCCCAGTCCGGCCGCGATGGCCCTTGAGAGTTGCAGGTAGTCCCGCCACATGCTCTTCCGGTCCGGCCACCAACGGTCGGGGGGCCGAGGACGACGGGATCCGGCTGCAGCCGATAAACCAAGAAACCCGTTCATGGGGCCAGAGCCAGGGGCGTCCGGCCGACATCTACCGGAAGCCCGGCCCGAAGACGGACGGGACACTTCTTCTTTCTTGAATAATGGCTGCGACAACACTGGGGGGGGATTTCTTGCACATGCCTCCGACCCCCCCCCCTCGTCCTCATCGCCTGGTCCGGCCATAACAAATCTCAAGCGAGACGCCGTGGGGTGCACTGGGAGGGAGAGACGGTGCGAACAGGCCTCTCCCGCCTCCCCAGGTGGAGGCTTCCCAGCTGCACCCTCAGCGCTCCAGGCGCCCGGAAAAGGGTTCTTCCACTGTGGCCATGCTGCAACGTCTCGCCCGGCAGGGTGGAGCCCGTCCGCTCATTTGACCCCGCGATCGCCAATAGCTACCGAACTCTCAAAATGGCGGTCGACCTGGCAAGAGCGGGCCCAGCATAAAGAAATGGCCCGGTCACTGCTTGACTCCACCACCGTAGTCCTCCACGACCTTGAAGATTCTAGAGGAGCCGCCGGAGTCTCCGACCCCCGATGGGGAATGACTGCCATGATCGCCCGTGGAGTGACGAAACTGTATCCGCGGGACGTCGGCGCTCCCATGCTGGCGCCAGCCTCACTTTGAATTACTAGAATCCTGCAGACCTCAGTTCCGGTGAAAGCACAGTGTGACCCGGTAGGAAAAATTGTTGCACCCCCTCCCCTTTTTCACTGATAGTTCAAACCACCGATCCTTTCCTTTGCCCTTTTAACGGAACTTTGGACTGCCTCCCCCTCTTTTACATTTTCTAGAGAAAACAAAACATTAACCACTACATTAGCATAGCAGTTGACACCAGAACTGTTTTCAAATTTAAAACCAACAACATCTTCAACAAAATCCTTTTTGTTTCTGCTGTGACCCTGCTACAGCACAGGCATTGTCCCCAGCAGTAATTCTGCGATGCCGGTAAGAATAGCTGTGGTGCCTACTGGACTCACTCACCCCCGCGGCGCCCCACGCCGTTATTTGCTGGGCGGCAACTTACTAGACATCACTTTCGTGCCATCTAGATTTCAGCGCGTTATGCTGCCTTGTAACTATTCGCACAACAGACCGCTACTGACAAGAATATTTCATTATTGGTGCTGTCAATTTCAATAAATCTATTGGATAATTCAAAAGAAATTGCCACGGTCTCTTCGTTGTTTAAATGTTTTTACTGTTTTTGTTTTGTTGTATATATTTATATGTTATTAAAGTTTTATATTCCTACTACTTTGTTGGAGTGCTACATATTTTTAATGTGACACATAATTGTAAAAACTTTGATGTACCAAGAGTCATTCCTGGAATCTTCCGCTTCAGGCTCGGTCCCCTCCCCAATCACAATACAGGATGGTTTTCAGATAGTAGGAACGCGTGTGGTGTGACGGATCTCATCGGGTGTGGGCCTTGATCTACTATAACTCCTTTGAAGAGGGGTGATTCTTTACAGCTGGGGCCATAAACTACATCTGCAGGGCTAGCTGATAGCCTGGACAATCGGACACAGAGGAAGAGGAGTGTCAGAGGGTGCGGTAGTGAATAGGGCGAAAGGGAGGTGCCGGGCGGGCACAGAGTGTGATTTTCAGGGAAGAGCAGCGCAGATGGGGGGAGGTTTATTGCCCATGCATAAGACAGAGAGCGGGGGTGACCAGTGCCTGGGGAAGATGCTTGCGAGGGTGAGGAGCCATGCTACGAATCGACAGCGTGCAGAGAGTGGGTCTGGTCAAGACATCTAAAATGGCTGCCGTGCACCACAAAAGTGTGGCATTTCAAAAAAGGCAAGATGGCGCAAACAATGTTTTTCAACACTTCCTCATTTCCTTCGAATCGAACGTTAACAGACGTTGGGGCATATTACCAAAGTTAAGCGATATTTATCGCTAACGATGCTTACCAACAAATTTTTTACCGCTAAGCATCGTCAGAAATTATCGAAGATAAACCTTGCTATTATCAAGGTTTATCGCAAATGCGATAATAAACGGCCGCAATGCATCAATATCGCTAAAAACTCAGCGATATTCATGCATTACCGAGCTAATGCTCTTAGCCATGTTATCCACCTCCCATTGGATAACATGGCTAAGAACTGCTCAGGGCAGGTGTTACTTTTTGGAGATATTCGCGCTTAGCGCGAATATCTCCAAAAGGAGATAGATATCTTGCATGTTGTAATGCAAGTTATTGTGGTATATGGAACTCATACCATAATCTCTCAGGAAAGCAGAAACTGATCCTTTTGGGACCGCCTAAAAAGGCCTAGGGGGTGAGGAGTACTCTACTTTGCCCCCTTTTCACGTTCCGAACTATTTTATTTTACTCTCTTCTGTAATTACACAAAATAGCAGCGATAAGATGCATCGGAGACACAGTGAGAGAAAGGAGGCCGGAAATGAAGAAGAGATGTCAAATACACATTGGAGATAATATAGTGGCAGAAGGGAAGTAAATATAAGTAAACTTACCATGTAACATAAAAATGTTGCACTCTATACTATAAGTCTCATTTTATACTACAATCACTTCGCTACAACCTCATAAATTAAAAATAAAAATGAATAATGTCTCAAACAATTTTTGATTTCTAAATATAAATTTATTCTTCACAATTTTCTAAATTTGAAAGAATTAGTAACATGTCCTCATCAGCAATGTCCTCATGAAAAGTCTGCAATGATGATTCTTGTAACTCTATGGTCTCCAAACATTCGATAAATTCGCCATCAAGAGATTGATCAAAAAAATCATTCAAGTCATCTCCTCCTTGTGACAATATTTCATTATTGGTGCTGTCAATTTCAATCAATGTAGTGGAATCATTCAAGTCATCTCCTCGTGACAATATTTCATTATTGGTGCTCTCAATTTCAATCAATGTAGTGGAATCATTCAAGTCATCTCCTCCTTGTGACAATATTTCATTATTGGTGCTGTCCATTTCAATCAATCTAATGGAATCATACAAGTCATCTCCTCCTTGTGACAATATTTCATTATTGGTGCTCTCAATTTCAATCAATGTAGTGGAATCATTCAAGTCATCTCCTTGTGCCAATATTTCATTATTGGTGCTGTCCATTTCAATCAATCTAATGGAATCATACAAGTCATCTCCTCCTTGTGACAATATTTCATTATTGGTGCTCTCAATTTCAATCAATGTAGTGGACAATTCAAAAGAAATTGCCACGGTCTCTTCATTGTGAGCCATTTTATTTTGAAATTGCTTGCTGTAAATTGCAGAAAAAAATAATCACTTTCATTTATCGTTGTTAGTAATACATAATATAAAACTAACTTTATCAAGTATTTAGTATAACAGAAGGACTGCAAATAAATAACAGAAAACATTTTTCAAATTATCTTCAAGTGTACAACATAGTTCCCCTTACAAATTAACAACTCACCTTTTTAAAAGTAGGAGAAGTGTTAGTACTGTGTAAATCAAACACCAGAAATTCACCACCAAAAATTCCTCACAAATGTACCTCAGACAGTAGTATCACAAAATGGCTGTGGTTTCCTCTCATTTGAAATATATACATAACCAATTAACTTTCATCACACACAAATACAAAACCAAACTAACATTTTAATTGGTTCTAAATTTCAACACTTTCAAATGTGTTTTCCCCATGCAATTTTCCATAGGACATTTACATACGTCTACAGCCTGAATGGCTGAACGGAATTACACCAAACTTGGCAAAATGGTACATCAAACCTAAGAGGTCAGGAAGGATCTACTATGCCCCCTTATGGTCATTTCCCCCTTCGCTTTGGCCTCCTCTTGTCTCTCAATCCTACCGAGAGACAAGATGGCGGCCGCTACGGACTGTTTGGAATGTTGACAGACGCCGGAGAACCAATCAGCTTCGCAAAGCTCCGTAACGCGAAAAGTACGCGAAGCGGAGCGCTGTTACAGATATATATCTTTTTTTGAACGTTAATTTCTCAAAATCCACTGGAGCACATATATTGAGACCTAGCAAAGGCACATCGGGCTACCAGTCCCTAATATTTTGCCAAGTTTCGTGCAAATCCATTCAGCCGTTCGATTATTATTATTTATTTATTTTTTGCCCTGCGGGGCCCTTTTAAAACCTCCACATCAAACGTAGGGGGTCAGCGAGGATCTACTATTCCCCCTTATGGTCATTTGCCCCTTCGCTTTGGCCTCCTCTTGTCTCTCGATCCTACCGAGAGACAAGATGGCGGCCGCTACGGACTGTTTGGAATGTTGACAGACGCCGGAGAACCAATCAGCTTCGCTTCACAAAGCTCCGTTGCGCGAAAAGTACGCGTCCTGGAGCGCTGCCCGGTCCGCTGTTACAGATATATATCTTTTTTTAAACGTTAATTTCTCAAAATCCACTGTAGCACATATATTGAGACCTACAAAAGGCACATCGGGCTACCAGTCCCTACAATTTTGCCAAGTTTCGTGCAAATCCATTCAGCCGTTCGGGCTAAAAGTGAGGCCAACCGCCCTATGGAAAACTCAATGTTAAAAACACGTTTTGGGACCCCCCTTTTTTCTCAGCCCCCCCTTGACGAACCCCCCCCAAATTTTCAAGGGCTGCTCAGAAACAAAATGTGCCATTTTCCAGAAAATTTCAGCCAATTCCGTCCACAAACGCCAAAGTTATTAGACATAGAATTTTCAAAAGACCCATAGAGAAAAAATCCTAACTATATATACCTACTGGCGACCGCCAGTAGGTAATATATACATATATATATATATTACCTACTGGCGATAGCCAGTAGGTATATATAGTTAGGATTGTTTTCCATAGGGAAATCGCAACATTCTATTGGGAATAACTTTGGCGCCAGTTGAGGAATCTTCCTGATATTTTCCTTAACTTTGCCTCGTAGCGCTCCGGTCCTTCCCTGAAAGTTTGGGGGGGATTCGTCAAGCGGTTGGACTCACTTTTAGCCCGAACGGCTGATTGGTTTGCCACCAAACTTGGCAAAATTGTAGGGACTGGTAGCCCGATGTGCCTTTGCTATATCTCAAGATATGTGCTCCAGTGGTTTTTACGAAAATTAACTTTGAAAAAATATATTGGGCTACATTGGGCTATATATATGTTAGAGCCCAAATGTAGCCCAATGTAGCCCAATGTAGCCCAATGTAGCCCAAAGATGGCCACCAGAGACAAAAAAAACAAATGTAGCCCAAATATCAGCCAGATGTAGCCCAACTATAGCCCAATGACAGAATGTCCCAGAGTGTTCCACAGAACAACTAGAGCGCTAACAGTCTTACTTATGACAAAAGTATGGCACACCTGAAGTCATCTTGATTGGAATAAAGTGTTAACCCTTAAAACATTTAATTTGCAAAGGAACAAAATGAGGGGGTTCATTTTGCCATAGAAATTATGATTAGTGCTGAAGAAAGAAAAATTAGGGCACATTTTGAGTGACTTCTCAAATCCTCTTATATTTCATTAAAATGCAGTCTCCCAAGATGGCCACCAGAGACAAAAGAGCCTGTGCTTAAAAACTCTGTTAGCAAAGCAGGCATTTGAGATTTAAAAACCGTTTTAATATATAAAAACGTTATCCGCTAATAGAATTAGCATTTAAAAAACCTTGCGAATTCAATGAAAAAAACATAGGTTTCAGGCCTTATATAGTTAGGAATTAGCATTTAAAAAACCTTTGAAATTCACTGAAAAAACCATAGGTTTCAGGCCTTATATAGTTAGGAATTAGCATTTAAAAAACCTTGCAAATTCACTGAAAAAACCATTGGTTTCAGGCCTTATATAGTTAGGAATTAGCATTTAAAAAACCTTTGAAATTCACTGACAAAACCATAGGTTTCAGGAGTTATATAGTTAGGAATTAGCTTTTAAAAAACCTTTGAAATTCACTCAAAAAACTATAAGTTTTAGTGGTGTTATAGTTAGCTGGACATTTTACTCATACAAAACCATTGAAATTGCTCCTATAGAGTTAGTTGTACTAACTATTTTTCGCGCACCCGCAATCCACTGCTGATGATGTCACATATTAGATCATTCATGACATGGTCAGTGACATCACTGATGACATCTCAAATGACATCACTGATGACATCATCCACGTGACAATCACATACACTATTACAATTTTTCATCACTCTTTGTAAAATACAGAGTATCATATTTAAATCCATTGTCACAGCAATACAAGTATCTAAAAATCCACTCAGTGATCCATAGATGTATACACACATCTAATCACTTACCTAAGGATTCACTCATACATGCTGTCAATGAACAATAGAACACTATCAAAAATACTTACAGATCTATATCGACATTAAACAACAGCACGCATCCTATTCACATATGAAGTCATCCTACTCACTTATGCAAACAATGGATCATACTTACATATTTACTTAGCAAAACACTTATACAAGCACCACTTCTTCTATTCATTTAGATAGTAAGTCATACTTAGTGAATTATAAAATCATTATTACAAGTATACAGTTATCCATACAGTCACTCACACAATCATTGTGTCTTATGTATACTTATTTATATACAACAACTGACACATACACTGCCTTTTATTTTTCTAGTTTGTTGGACCTGTACCATTGAGAAATATATTTGCTCATCACCACACCCATAAAGATATTCACTCACCCAAACAACTGTTAGAATATGTAGTTTTAACTTCATATATCTACTGAATCAACTATTCACACATCTTTGGACAGTCACACACCCCCCACCGAACCACACACACTTTCACACTCCCATACAAATACTCAGTTAACTAATCAATAACTAATATAGACTTTCACATAGCTAGTAACCAACTGTAGAATCAGTTTACACAACAACTGACATAGTGATACAGATATTCACACAGTTTAGTCACTATCCACTATATTTAGTGAGACATTATAAATTGGTCAAGTAAACAGTCAATTACACTGCTACTAAATCCTCCATCCAAATATTTATTTATATATATCCACTTATTCTTCAATGCAAATTGCTATATATATAATGCATATTTAAATAACGAAGCAAACCACATTCACTGGATGATGTCATCAGTGATGTCATTTGAGATGTCATCAGTGATGTCACTGACCATGTCATGAATGATCTAATATGTGACATCATCAGCAGTGGATTGCGGGTGCGCGAAATATAGTTCGTACAACTAACTATATAGGAGCAATTTCAATGGTTTTGTATGAGTAAAATGTCCAGCTAACTATGACACCACTAAAACTTATAGTTTTTTGAATGAATTTGAAAGGTTTTTCAAAAAGCTAATTCCTAACTATATAACTCCTGAAACCTATGGTTTTTTCAGTGAAAAAAAAAAAAAATATATATATATATATATATATATATATTCACTGAAAAAAACATAGGTTATACACCATATATAGTTAGGAATTAGCATTTAAAAAACCTTATTTTACTCACACAAAACCATTGAAATTCTATATATAGTTAGTTGTACTAACTATATATCGCGCACCCGCAATCCACTGCTGATCATGTCACATATTACATCAATCATGACATGGTCAGTGACATCACTGATGACATCACTGATGACATCTCAAATGACATCACTGATGACATCACTGATGACATCTCAAATGACATCACTGATGACATCACTGATGACATCTCAAATGACATCATTGATGATATCACTGATGACATCACTGATGACATCATTGATGACATCTCAAATGACATCACCGATGACATCACTGATGACATCACTGATCACATCTCAAAAGACATCACTGATGAGATCACTGATGACATTATTCATGTGATAATACGATGAATCTCTTCAGACTCTAATAAAAACTTAGATACACTCAGTGTAAACAGACACTCACAGACTGTCACTCATCCATGGAGTTACTCACACACCTAGTCAGTCATGCAAAGAATCAATCACACCTCAAATTCCTCAACTATACAGTTATACACACCTTACTTATTGAAACATATACTAACACATATTTACTCTCTCATACAATCCCTGATACAAGTTCACAATGATCCATACAGCCACTCACACATTCACTGGCTCTTATGCATAGTTATTTATATATGTCAACTCTCACATGTACTGTGTTGTACATATGTACTTACTTTGACATGTAGCACTGAGATATCCATTCACTCACCATTACACTCATGCACACAGTCAACCGCCCATACAGATGTTTCCACATGCACTTTTGAACCCATACACCTAGTGAATCAACTGCTCACACATCTATGCAGAGAGTCATACACCTCCCAGCCACCCATACACACTCTCAGTCTCCCATACAAACACTTGGGCAACCAATCAATAACCCATATAGTTAATCATATAGCTAATGATTAACACATGCAGCAGTTTACAGAACAACAGACATAATGATGCACAAATTAAGACAGTTTAGTCACTAACCCATGCACTCAGTGAGACACATTTAATCACTCACTCATACAGTCAGTCATGCACCTACTAAATCCTTCATCCAGACACTTATAAATCCACTCATTCTTCAATATGTAAGACATATTTTAACTTTACAGAAACATACAGTCACTGGATGTAGTCATCAGTGATGTCATCAGTGATGTCATTTGAGATGTCATCAGTGATGTCATCAGTGATGTCATTTGAGATGTCATCAGTGATGTCATCAGTGATGTCACTGACCATGTCATGAATGATGTAATATGTGACATGATCAGCAGTGGATTGCGGGTGCGCGATATATAGTTAGTACAACTAACTATATATGGAATTTCAATGGTTTTGTGTGAGTAAAATAAGGTTTTTTAAATGCTAATTCCTAACTATATATGGTGTATAACCTATGGTTTTTTCAGTGAATTTTCAAGGTTTTGTAAATGCTAATTCCTAACTATATATGGTCTATAACCTATGGTTTTTTCAGTGAATTTCATTGGTTTTTTAAAAGCTAATATCTATAGCTGTAAAATGTATTCTTCTTTAAATCCAAAAATATATTTTATATGTTTATTAATAATTTTTTTTAAATATTTTTTTTGTTTCGCTCCCGGTCCGCGAACCGGGAAGCTTCCCGTTAGCTCAATTTAATGCCGCGACCCGGTCCGCGAACCGGTAAGAAATCAACATAGTGACGGTATCGCGTTGCCGCGTAATGCGTCTTATGACGTACTGCGTTAGCGCACCCGGAAGTGCCCTGGGGCGCGGACCGAGGCGCGAAACGCAGCTCCCCGGAAGCGATCCGCGGCGCGTCGCGAAAGCGCGACGTATCGCGTTGCCGCGTAATGCGTCTTGTGACGTACCGCGTTAGCGCACCCGGAAGCTATCCGGGGCGCAGACCGGAGCGCGTAACATGAGCGTGAGAGGTCATGTGACTTGTTAATAAAACTTTTCATTGGTTCATTTCACTTTTGGTTTCATAATGATGTAAGGCTAGGTCAGGTGACCTAAAAATAACACTTTTCATTGGTTGAGAAGTATTGTTTTTCCCAAATGATGAAAACCCCTCCTTCTTTCCTCACTCTGACTTTCATCATTGTGAGAGGAAGACCTTTACTACTATATTAGAAATGGCTTCATTGGTAGCTTCAGCTGGTGGACCCCCACCACCACCACCACCTCCTCATGGGAAGAGAGGACCACCTCCCCAGGTCATGACCAACACTGAGGAGGAAGAGGAAGAAATGGATGAGGAGGGAGAAGAACCACAGTTCTTAGAAGAGGTGCCCCGGGTTTCCAGAAAGAAAGCCAGTTTCATCTGGCAGTTTTATTCGATCCCTCGTGGCCAAAAAAAAGTCAATGCGAGGTATGTCACCTGCCTCATATGCAAAGAACAATTATCCAGAGGGACGGACAAGAAATATAGTTACGGAAATCACACAATGCACAGGCACATGACAAGGAAGCATCCACTCAATTACAGCCGGGCGGAAATAAGGGATATGCAGGACAATCCAAGACCAACTCCTGTGGCCAGACCAAGATTACCAATTTCATTAACACCAGAAGAGGCACGGGAAACTGTGCCAAATATACAAGAAAATTTTGGCCACATGATACACTCTTGTATGCACTGTCGTGCGTTGTTAGCGTGTGGCAACATGAGCATCAATGCACTCAACCTGGCGTATGAACACCATGATTGCCCTAACCGCCCCCAGTAATTTTTTTTTTGCTCCTGTTGAGCCCTTTTCAACGCCTGTTTTTTGTTGTCCTCCCCCCCCCAAAAAAACCAAAAAAAATATAAAATCGTTCAAAAAATACAAAAAAAACAAAAAATGTTCAAAAAATAAAAAAATAATATAAAACAACAAAAATATTTAAAAAAAAGTTCTTTTCAGAACTACCTTCCCTTTCAAAAAAAATTGCTAGAATGTTTAGCACTCTGGCAAGCTCTATTTCTTTTGGTTCGCTCCCGGGTTAGCTTCCCGGTACGCGGACCGGGAGCTAACCAAAAAATTTTTTAAAAAAAGAGTAAGTATAAGGAAAGTAAACAGAGAGTGATGTTAAAAGAAAGACAGCTATAGGGAGTAAAGAAGACATACTGTTTAATAGATCTATTTACCGAAAAAAAGACGGAAGAGGGTATAATTGTGAAAAACAAAATAGATAACGAAGTGAAAGAAAAAAAAAGAGAGTATAACATTAACAAAGAAGAGTTTCTTGGAGAATGTGAGTGAATGTTCAAAATAAGATTAAAACATGAGGAATAACAGAGAGAAAAAATAGAAAACAGAAAACAAAAAATAACAGAAAAAGATTAATTGAAACAGCAAAGAAATGTAAGTAACATAGAGCCATATCATCAACATAGGCAATAAAAGTTTTGCAGCTTTTATTGGCAGAAATGTGTCGCTAAAGCTGCTTTTGTGGCAGAAAACTGCCGCTAAAACCACTTTTGCACCAGTTTTCTGCCAATAAAAAGAGCAATAATTTTATTGGCTGTGTTCATAATATGCCCCTTAGTGTGCTTCAACTACACAGAGAAAGCATTATGAACAAGTAGTGATAGAGTGATCAGTCAAAGACACTAAGAGTAATAGAGACGGAGTGAGTGAACAAGAGTGAGGAACTATGAGAAGAGAGGGACTGAGAAAAAGAATGGAAGGAGTTGAGTAAGTAGGTAATAGAGAAAGGAATGATGGAAGTAGCAAAGGCAGGAAACTGAGGGTTAAAGAAATGAAGCAGTGGAACTAATAGTAGGTGAATGTGATAGAAATGTAACGAAAAGAGTACAAAGCATTTACCTTATAATTGTCGTTAAATTACTCACTTTTTGTTTTTATACTTTCAATCTGTGAAAGAGAGAACAAACATTTCAAAAATATTAAAACATGTATTTAAAAATTACAAAAGACAAGGGAAAAGATTGAAGGACAAACAGTTTTTCAACAACTTTGACACTTACAGAAGCTTCTGCTTCTCCAGGCCCCCAAAACAGTCATAAAGATATACATTTTAAACTAACAGTATCTTGATGCAGATGAAGTGAGGCCTATCTTAAAACATGGTGCATCTTTTGCATTGCTGTTGTCTCAGAAAAGTGTCGCAAGACACTAAAATTTTAAATAATTGCTTGAGGATGCCAATAAGATGTGTCCTATCCAGAGGTTTGTTTGAGGTGAGGCCTACTCAGGGTTGCAGATGAAATTTCGAGTTGTTGAAGAGAATAGAGGACATAATACATGTGAAGGTCTACCAATGAAGTGAGTCATGTCCACTGCACTCTTGAACAAAGTCCAAACCTCCTATGTTTCCCTGGACAGACCTAAACTTGATCTGCACAATGTGATTCGTAATGATAGGAAACACAGGTGATGTAATTGAAATACGTGCAATTTCTTTTGCTCATTTCACAATCACATCACTTGTGTTTCCTTTGCTTAGGTATCTCATTGTGCAGATGTAGTCTAGCATATGAAAGAATACGCAGAAGTGCAGCACTGCATGCAACAACTTTGACACTTACAGAAGCCTCACCTTCTCCATGCCTCCTACACAGTTCTACATATACATCATAAATGCAAACAGTACAGAATTAATTATACATGTTAAATGGTTTATTTTTGCTGTTCTCAGAATGTATCAAAATTCACTAAAAACAGTGACTTGAAGGTATTCATCATATAACAGCGGGGAAAAAAAACACAATCAAAATGATTGTGTTTAAAAAACCCATACAACATAAGAAATCAGAATTCAGAACTCCTTAAAGTTAACTTACTTTCCATGACGTCAAAGGATGTCCTATGAACAGCTTACACTCTTTTGTGCTGTTATTACTTTCAGCCCGCCACTTTCTGAAAGAAAATCTCCATCGTATTTAAAAACATGTTACATGCAATAAATGACTTCTTGCTCTCTACCACAAGTTTCCACAAGGCCAAATCTTGTCAGACCCATTTATAACTCTTGGATTTCTTGTAAGCCAATCCCGTCATTTGGCATTTCCGCAACTTTCAGAATTAAAATGTTGAAGATCATTTTCACAATCCTGGAATAGTAATATCTTCCCCTTCTTGCTCAGTCATGTTCTACATTTCCTATGACACTGATACTGCTTACTATGAAGCAGACTTACACTAACTCTATGACTACTACAATGATTTAATTCTCTACATCACTTTCAATCACAAAGCAATGTAAAACAGTAGACACCTTCAGCATGCAATACATCAAGCATATACATTAAAAACTCCTGACAATCTTGCTGAATATTTTGAGAGAATTGTGTTTGGCCTGAACATCTGTCTAACAGATTTCGAATTTCAGACACACTTTCTATGTTTCTTCTATCAGTGCTACATTTCTCTAACACAGAATTTAACAAACTGCAAAATCTTTGATCAGAATTGACCACAATCTCTTCTTTGACATTTTCTAGAGAAAACAAAACATTAACCACTACATTAGCATAGCAGTTGACACCAGAACTGTTTTCAAATTGAAAACCAACAACATCTTCAACAGAATCCTTTTTGTTTCTGCTTGTAATTTTAGGTTCATCGACTTTTCGTCTTTTTGCTACAACCTCCCCAGTATTGGTCACATTTCTTCGTTTCCGGCCTACCACACGTTTCTCAAACAAAGGATACTGAGGCAAATGTGGCGCATACTCTCTTCTTAACCTATTGTATTCCTTAACACAATCTAGATCCGCACAAATGTTTGTGACATCACACTCAATCAAGTACAATCCCGATAAAGTTCTAACTCGTGACAATGCCACATATGCCATACCCTCCTTGAACACAGAACTGCCAATATTCACCAATGCACAGTCTACACTTAAACCTTGCGATTTATGGATTGTCACCGCATATGCCAAGCAAACAGGAAACTGCTTACGGCGAACATATAAGTCTTTTACAAGCAAAAATCTAGCAGAGCAACGACCAATTAGCTGTACTTCCTCAATGCCATCAAATTTAATTTTTAAAAATTCAATTCCATCTCTATTTCTGTATTTCACAAAATCAACAACATTACCCATTGATCCATTTACCAGACCTCTTTCAACATGTAAATTCCTTCTTAAAATTATACGGCAGTTTAAGCACACATTCAGAGTCTTTTCAAAACCTGCAGTTTTAGATATACTCTTCTCTAATGAATCCAATTTTGTTTTCAGATTCTCAGACAAAATAATTGTTGATCCCATATGCTCTACTCTGTCAATAGCTTCCAGTTTCACAATCTCTTGCTTTTCTAAATGCAACATTTTGTTGTTAAATTTGGCACATTCTGCAAGAGTTGGCATCAAACATATTCCAGATTTCTTCTCAGTAATTTTCTGAAAAATATTCTCAGGCACAACATCTTGTTCTGGATATAAATTTGACAGTAATCGTGCATGTAAAGCTTCTTTCCCATGCTCGGTCACTTTTCCAATTCTAACATCTTGTAGAATAGTCTTGTACACTTCATCCTTCGCCTGACGCATATTTTCATGCAGTTCAGCATAATTGAAGTTTAACCATATATTGACGTTGCCAATGCTGCCTAGGCACTTCCTGGTATCTTCATGCGTGAGCATTTTGAACACAGGTTGCCCTTTCACTGGTGTCAGCTGCAGAAGATCTCCGAAAACAATGATGTGTTTGCCACCAAATAACACATCATACTCTGTTTTGAGAACTTCTTGCATTCTCAAATGCACAAAGGCAAGCATGACATTGGAAACCATGCTTACTTCGTCAATGATAAGAAGTTTCATTTTCCTCAAGATTCTTGAAACTTCAAAACAAGCATCTCCAGATAGCTTGTGATATTGTAATTTGTTGTCATGCTCCACTGGCAGCATCAGTAAACGATGTAAAGTAATCCCTTTAATATTATGTGCTGCCAGTCCAGTTGGAGCAGTGACAACACAAGACAGCGATGACTCTGTCCTTTCCTGCAAATAGCATGAAATTGCTTTAATGAGGAAACTTTTTCCAGTTCCCGCTTCTCCACTCACGTACAGTTGGACAGGCTTCAATGACGTACATGAGCACTCTTTCTTATCATGACTTAATCCATGATCAATTTGCATGGTAACTTCGTCATATATTTTCCTCTGCTCAACGTTGAGTTGTCTTTCCAACTCTTCTAAGTTAACCGCATCCTCTTGAGCATGTGCCATGGCTCTTTCCACTTCATTCATAGCAGTGGCAGCTTCATTTTCAATAACAGGTCCTCCTAGTGGATCCTGACTCAA
Organism: Lissotriton helveticus; assembly: GCF_964261635.1. NCBI lineage: Eukaryota > Metazoa > Chordata > Amphibia > Caudata > Salamandridae > Lissotriton > Lissotriton helveticus. Next base: position 412,125,178 of record NC_136065.1, read on the forward strand.
TGAAGCAGAACTCTGACTGTCCTGAGAACTGTCTCTGGCAATCTCGGCTGCAATCGTTGCTTCCTGCTCAATTTCCGCATTCAACATTTCTACATATTTGGGAAAAGCAGGACATTCTATGGTCTCCTTGGCGGCATTGAAAGAGTCTTCGTAACAGAGAAAATCTCCAAGCAGTTCCTCTTCTGCACGCCAAGGCTTGAAAAGTTGCAAAAGTGCTAAATAGAAAAACTCCTTTTTTTCAGGAGATTCGCCACTCAATTTTCGATGGTTTATCAAGTGGCATTTTCTTTGATTGACCAGACATCCCTCACTTCCTATTACAGCATACACTCCTTTCTCAGTATCTTCTTTGATGTTCCTCTTGAATATGTAATTTTGAAGAACCTCATACAGACAAACATTCTCGAGGTGAATGCTTCGATTTGGATAATATGTATCCAACATGTTGGTCTTCAAAATGTCGGTACTGTTTGGCTCCTTTTCCGCCAAATACTCAATTTCCCGGACAGGTTTGAGAACTCGATTACGCGTTGCAGCAAGACCAAGACTCGCCCAAACGATACTCCTGGACTTGGCATAGAGACTTGCTGAAGACAACCGGTCAGAACATTCGTACGCTCCGATTTCTCGATGCGACAACATCTTCAGACTGAAACTGTACAACTTTTTACTGAGGCTCTTTTCATGGGAAATGTCCTCCCACATATCCTTCAATTCTGTCTTCTCTTTTTTGGTGATGTAAGACGTCACATACCGAGCCACAGCCATACAGTTATCAGCCACAAACTGTATATCCATGTTAGCATTCCACATGGACAAAATCACCGGGTTGTAGTCATTGATGTTCTTGGACTCTTCGTTCCTCTTCAAATTGTATGTGTTTTTAGGTGATTTCTTCATGACATTGTGTCGCAGCGAAGACATCAAACTGTTTACTCTTCCTTTAGAAATCACCGGTCGTGGAAAGCCGAAACGACATTTGGTGTAGAACTTGTCCTTGTTTCGGAATTTACGACGGCAGTACTTTCCACATCGATTGCTTTGGAAACGCAGAACTTTTTCTCTTAGGCTTTTCTTCTCCTTTGCGTTTGGAACAGCACACGTAGAATACTGTTGGATGAAACTCATCACTGAGTCTTCTGGATCCGTTCCAAATTTAGGTGCATCCTTGATCCACAGCAACATATGTATATGAGGAGCACCTCTTGCTTGGTACTCCTTTCTCCAGAAGAAATCCAACACCTCTCCAAGAGGTGGATTCTTCTTATTCATGATGAAAGACATCATAGCTTCAAATCTATGATTGAAGTACCTACATACATTGACTGGATCCAAAGAGCACAGTTCTCCGGGTGTCTTGAATTCGATGTTATCTACGTTAGCATTTGCCTCTCGTAGAAATTCAAGTAAGTCTTCCCAGCCATACTCGGCACAGCTCAGAGTGAGGAACCATGTGGGAGTACCTAAGTTCCTCAGCATACATTTTAAATCACCATGACGACGGTACCAGTACTCATTAGTACCACGCTGACACGCCATGAGATTAATCAGGTGAGAATCCAAAATACTGTCTTGGACATTGACTTTATCCATAAAGTCACTTGCCGAGATGTTTTGCATGTGTATACCACTTTTCAAGATGTGGTTCACTGCATATGACAGTCCAGACAGATCGCTTTCAAACAGGAGATGAAACAAATAAGGAATGCATTGTCGAAACCTAGCATCTCCTGCATACAATCGCAAAGTCCGGTATTCAGAAGCAGGAATTTGATGAGGTCGCTCATCATATCTTCCTCCCTGACCTGTTGGAAAAAGCTGTGGGAAACACCGAGCTTCCAAACTTTCCTCCCAAACACTAATGGGACTCCCTTTGGCTTGTTTCATTTGAAACAACTCAATAGCATTCCCCATGACTTCCTTGGAATGCAAAGGATGAACACTATAATGTTCATATATTTCTTCACTAGTAGAGGGTTCTACTTTCTCAATTTGACCAGCACACAAATCGCTATTCTCTTCCTCACTTACTTCCTCTTCTGCAACATATACATTCTTATAGTATTTATTATTTTTTTTCAAATACAATGTTGCCTTTTTAACTTTCCTAACATCTACTAAATCTTGCCATATTTTCTTATTCTTTGTCGGAACCCCATTAACTAAGATAACCAGAGGTTCCTCTTCCACTTTTTCTACTCCAATTGTGTTAATGTTTTTCTTCAAATCTAGAGGCAAATAAACAACTCTTCCCTTTAATCCTCTCTGTAAATCTGATGGAGGCAATTTCCCTGTCTTTGGCTCCATTCTTACAATAGCCTGAAAGGGATGGATACTTTGAATCAAAATAGATTCATAAGTATTTAAATCCTTCAATTCAGAAGGAATCTCAACCAATTCCAGATTATTATGAACTGCTCTAGCAGGCATCTGGTTTTGATTTAATTTGCAACAACAATAAGTACACACACGTTGATCGAATCCCAAATCAAAACAATTTTCTACCATCAAGTATGTTGCAAAATCCTTCCATTCACTATTATTTTCCCTTTCACTTTTTGCATATAAATCCACTAACTTAGTCTGATTCTTATAATAAGTGTGTCGACAACACACACAAGTGAAATTAGGCCTCTCACTTGATTTCACCTGAAACGTCGCAATTTCCCTCTGGAAATTATCTGTACTGGAAACCTGTACACTATCTTCCACATTACCCTCTTCTTCTGGGTCAATTTCAACATTCTCCTCTTTACTTCCAAAGTAACAAAACTCAATTTCTTCACATATGTTCTTCACATCTATTTCAGAACCATGCAAAAGAGCAGCGCATAATTGTTTAAGCATAATTGCTGGACTCTTAGCATAATACAACATTCTAACTAATTTCCTCACTTTATTATGATGCACTGCTAGCATCCTGAAATGATGAAAAACACTCTGGCATACTCTCCTGGAAAGACAAGCCAGTGAATGACCATGCAAACCTGTCACTTCTCTCACTCTGCAAGGATCTAATTCTTGCAACAACCTTATTTTCTGCTTCAAACTTTTCTTATTAAATGACCGTACAAAATCACAAAGCAAATTGATGGAATCCTGTCGCACACTGCAAATACTACTACACTTCCAGGTGTACACAGGACCCTTAGCACGTCTTCCTAAAACCTCATTACCTAACACCTCTTCTGTCTCTGTTGTCACAAGTTTTTCTTTTTCAACTGGACAACCATCTTTCACTTCATAAGCACGACCACTGGTGTCAACTGCATGCACCAAATCATTATCCTGGAAATAACTCTCCTCATTAAAAAATGCCTCACAGCTTGAACTATGCATCCATTCTCCAGAAAAAACTTCACAAAAATTACTACGATTAACTATTCTCTTCCATCTACTATTTCTTTTGAAATCATAAATTGCCTTGTTTAGCTTCCTAATTCTATTGATTATCAAAATATAACTTACGTTTAATTTCAAATGCCTGATCAATAACTTTCTCAACTTTTTTTTTTCTCTTATAAAAAAGCACTTTCTGTTGACCTTTCTTAATATTTTTTAACAAATTGCCAATTATCCTGTTGCGGAACATTCGTTTACGAATGTCCCTAAACTGTTGTTTCCTTCTACTATCATGCACAGAGTTATCTCTTGCTCTAGCAGTAACATTTTTGATTGGCCTTTTCTTTCCATTTGAATTGGTTCTCTTTTTATGGACTGAAACATTTTCTGTAGTAATATTTTTTTTACTGCACATATTTCTTATGAAATATTTTGTGCTCTTACCCGGTGCTTTCTTCGTGACTTGACAAATCTTTTTGTTAGAGGACTGCTGCTTATTTTGTTTCACCTGCTGTCTTTGACGTTTTGCAGCCTTTCTCTGTCTTTCTATTGTTGGCATGGTGAAATCTTGAAATGATCTGCAGTTGAATCTGTGGTAAAATATAATAAAAAATGTTATTAACCATTATTACCAAACAGTAAATCAATAACAGTGATCAAAAACTTAACACACTACTTGACATTTTAAATAGAAGATTTTTTAGTCCTTGGCAAAATTACAATACAGAAATAGCAGAAAAGAAATGACATTTATATTTATGTTACCTGTGCTATTTTATATGTGAATCTGATCTAATTTTATGAGCATATTTTAATATTTTATTGAAGACACTACACATAACCTATTTTTGAAGGTGTCTTTATTTTTAAATTAAACGGTTTACACTTTTACTTTTTATTTATTATAAATTTAAAAAATAAATGTTTATAGTTCCATAGGCTCAAGCAGGTCAGCTTCCCACCCTATGTCATATAATTCGGACAAATCTGCATCCTCATCACGCTCTTCTTCATCCTCAGGATTTAAATCATCCAAGGGATCAACATCCACTGATGTTTCAATTACAAGTTCAATGATGAGGTCAAAATCAACTGATTGCAGATTGTCGCTCATGTTGATGTTGTCTTTATCTTTAAAGAAAGATAACAACAATGAGATGTTGCAGAGTAAGAGACAAATCTCAGAGATTATAATAGTAAAATTGTTTAACAAGAGTAATATTTTGCAGCTATTATTTAGCCATGTCCAGCGATGCTGAGCAGGTGAAGCCTATGTCTAATTTTTCAGTGAACAGGACTCATCTCTTCTTAACCTTGGATAAGCCTCACCGACTCTGTGTGTCCTGCACATACTTAAATGTAAAGGGGCAGATTTATGTTAAATGGCACATCCCCAGGCATGCACCAGTTAACGTGCACCGCTGCTCTGCCACCCATGGTGTGCCGTATTTACAATCAGATAGGAGAAAGCTGCGTCAAAACCCTGCGCCTGCTTTAAGCAGGCATAGGTCTTGACGCAACATTGTGGAGATGGGGCACCCCTGAGCCTTGCTTGAGCTGCATCGCACTTGCGATACAACTCCAGCAATCACTACCTTTACAGCACAGATACATCACGCATCTGTGCCATTTTTGCCCCATGATGCCCCGCATTGTAAATGCAGCACACCATGGGTGGCGGAACAGCGGCGCAGGATGACTGACACATCCCTGGTGATGCACCAGTCATCATAAATCTATCCCTAAGCTTCTTATCTTGTTACAGATGAACCGCCATATGTACCATCAAACTATTTTGCATTTCCTAAATAGCGAATTTTAAGGAATAAATAGCAATTCTTTACCATTCCTAATTTGCAATGAGCAAATTGCTAATTGCAAGTTACCCATTCATTTCCATGGGCTAGGAGCCTCATAGGAATGAAGGTTTAATTTGCGATTAGCAATTTGCTCATCACAAATTAGGAATTTTTCCAAGGGTGCAGGGGTGTCTCAAGAACACCCTGCTGCACCCCTGAAAAAGAAATTTGGGGGCATATGGCACACATACATGCCCTAAGGGCATGTGTTGGCGTCATATGGGACCTTTTGTTTTTTTGAAAAAAAGCTTTTTGAAAAGAATTCACAAATTACCACCAATTTACCACAATAGTTTCCAAATCCTTAATGTCATTTTTTACATATTTTTTGTTTGATACATTGCATTTAAGTAATTGCAAAATTTGCAAATCCTTCAGTGCAATCACAAAATAAGGAATAGCAAATTTTGCTACTCCTTATTTTGCATCAAACTTGTTTGATACATACCATTTGTCTAATTAACATTCGCAAAGGCCGAAATTCGCAGAATTTTGATCTTTGCGAATGCTAATTAGCTTGATACATATGGCCCCAAGTGAGGCCTGTCTTGCAACATGGTGCATCTTTTGCATCACTGCTGCATTGGTTTCATGTGGTACGTTTTTTTTACACCATGACATATCTGCCTAAATGCATCAATTTGTAATTTTGTCGCCTCATAGCAAATCTTTTGCACCGCCGCTGCATCATAAAAGTGACGCACAGTGGCGCAAAAGAGGCATACACCTATCATAAATCTGTCCCTAGCATTTTAAATGATGAATCCAGGATGACGATAAGGTGAGGTTTGTTTAAGGTGAGGCCTACTCAGGATTGCAGATTAAAGTTACGCTTGATGAAGAATACAGAGGAGATAATACATGTAAAGCCCTACCAATGAAGTAAGTGATTTGCACTTTATTTCGCCAGTCATCATAAATGTATCCCTAAGCTTCTTATCTTGTTACAGATGAACCACCATATGTACCATCAAACTATTTTGCATTTCCTAAATAGCGAATTTTAAGGAATAAATGGCAATTCTTTACCATTCCTAATTTGCAATGAGCAATTTGCTAATTGCAAATTACCCATTCATTTCCATGGGCTAGGAGGCTCATAGGAATGAAGGTGCAATTTGCGATTAGCAATTAGCTCATCACAAAATAGGAATTTTTCCATGGGTGCAGGGGTGTCTCAAGAACACCCTGCTGCACCCCCTGAAAAAGAAATTTGGGGGCATATGGCGCACATACATGCCCTAAGGGCATGTATGGGCGTCATATGGCACCTTTTGTTTTTTGGAAAAAAAGCTTTTTGAAAAGAATTCACAAATTACCACCAACTAGAAGTTGGTGGTAGTTTCCAAATCCTTAATGTTATTTTTTTACATATTTTTTGTTTGATACATTGCATTTAAGTAATCGCAAAATTTGCAAATCCTTCAGTGCAATCGCAAAATAAGGAATAGCAAATTTTGCTATTCCTTATTTTGCATCAAACTTGTTTGATACATACCATTTGTCTAATTAGCATTCGCAAAGGCCGAAATTCGCAGAATTTTGATCTTTGCGAATGCTAATTAGCTTGATACATATGGCCCCAAGTGAGGCCTGTCTTGCAACATGGTGCATCTTTTGCATCACTGCTGCATCGGTTTCATGTGGTACGTTTTTTTTACACCATGACATATCTGCCTAAATGCATCAATTTGTAATTTTGTCGCCTCATAGCAAATCTTTTGCACCGCCGCTGCATCATAAAAATGACGCACAGTGGCGCAAAAGAGGCATACACCTATCATAAATCTGTCCCTAGCATTTTAAATGATTAATCCAGGATGACGATAAGGTGTGGCCTATCCAGAGGTTTGTTTAAGGTGAGGCCTACTCAGGATTGCAGATTAAAGTTACGCTTGGTGAAGAATACAGAAGAGATAATACATGTAAAGGCCTACCAATGAAGTAAGTGATTTGCACTTTATTTTGCCAGTCATCATAAATGTATCCCTAAGCTTCTTATCTTGTTACAGATGAACCACCATATGTACCATCAAACTATTTTGCATTTCCTAAATAGCGAATTTTAAGGAATAAATAGCAATTCTTTACCATTCCTAATTTGCAATGAGCAAATTGCTAATTGCAAATTACCCATTCATTTCCATGGGCTAGGAGGCTCATAGGAATGAAGGTTGCAATTTGCGATTAGCAATTACCTCATCACAAAATAGGAATTTTTTCAAGGGTGCAGGGGTATCTCAAGAACACCCTGCTGCACCCCTGAAAAAGAAAATTGGGGGCATATGGCACACATACATGCCCTAAGGACATGTATTGGCGTCATATGGCACCTTTTGTTTTTTGGAAAAAAATGCTTTTTGAAAAGAATTCGCAAATTACCACAAACTAGAAGTTGGTGGTAGTTTCCAAATCCTTAATATCATTTTTTACATATTTTTTGTTTGATACATTGCATTTAAGGAATCGCAAAATTTGCAAATCCTTCAGTGCAATCGCAAAATAAGGAATAGCAAATTTTGAATTAAGGACATTTTAAGTCATTTCCACATGTGCAGTGTTTTCAAATTATGATTTGAAAATCGTTTTTGGGGAAAAGTAATGGTTTGCAAATTTATGACAAGGACATAATGGTGTATGCTTCTCTATAAGGCATTTCAGTGTCTCTGATGTCATTTTTCCCATATTACATTATAAGACCTTTCCCCATGGAGCACATTCCTTGTAAATATGCTCCCACCTGTGCATGGTGAATTTAGATTTTGACTGTTTGAGTCACATAGCCATGTTAAAAGTGACCCAAAAAAATTGCAAACGCTTTAAAAAAACACATTCATGTGTCTTAAGGACATTTTAAGTCATTTCCCCATGGACAGTGTTTTGTAAGTGGCGCAAAAGAGGCATACACCTATCATAAATCTGTCCCTAGCATTTTAAATGATTAATTCAGGATGACAATAAGATGTGGCCTATCCAGAGGTTTGTTTAAGGTGAGGCCTACTCAGGATTGCAGATTAAAGTTACGCTTGATGAAGAATACAGAGGACATAATACATGTAAAGCTCTACCAATGAAGTAAGTGATGTCCACTTCATTGCGCCAGTCATCATAAATGTATCCCTAAGCTTCTTATCTTGTTAGACATCAACCGCCATATGTATCATATAACTATTTTGCATTTCCAAAATAGCGAATTTTAAGGAATAAATAGCGATTCTTTACCATTCCAAATTTACGACGAGCAAATTGCTAATTGCAAATTACCCATTCATTTCCATGCGCCAGGATGCCCATATGAAAGAAGGTGCAATTTGCGATTAGCAATTAGCTCATCGCAAATTAGGAATTTTTCCAAAGGTGCAGGGGTGTCTCAATAACACCCTGCTGCACCCTTGAAGAAGAAATTTGGGGGCATATGGCGCACATAAATTTTAACAACATTCCTTTACCTCAAAAACGATTTTCAATTCATAATTTGAAAACACTGCCCACAGGGAAATTACTTAAAATGTCCTTAAGACACATGAAAGTGTTTTTTTATTGCCTTTCCAGCATGGTTGGGTCACTTTTAACATGGCTATGTAACACAAACATTTAAAATCTAAATTTGCCATGCACAGGTGGGAGCATATTTACAAGCAATTTGCGCCACAGAGAAAGGTCTTACATTAAAATGGGAAAAATAACATCAGGGACAGTCAATTGCCTTATAAAGAAGCATACACCATTATGTCCTTGTCATAAATTTAAAAACAATTCCTTTTCCCCAAAAACGATTTTCAAATCATAATTTCAAAACACTGCACATGGGAAAATTACTTAAAATGTCCTTAAGACACATAAAAGCGTTTTTTAATTGCCTTTGCAGCATGTTTGTATCACTTTTAACATGGCTATGTAACACAAACATTCAAAATCTAAATTTTCCATGCACAGGTGGGAGCATATTTACAAGCAATTTGCGCCACATAATTCATAATTTTCTCCTTAAAGCACACTATTCTCTATCTAAATTAAAGAAATATTTTCTCACCTTAGCAAATACTTTGAGTTTGAAAACAGTCTCAGAAACACACCAATTTGTCTTCAGCAGAGCAAAAGGTATGCACTCCAGAGTCTGCAGCTATCAAAAGCACAGAAATGCTGTAATTCTTCACACATATCTCTCATGTCACCCAATCAAAACTCTTCCCTCACTTTTTTTCAAATGAAAACCCTTCCCCCCTCTGCCCTTTCTGCCTTTTCTGCATGGCAACCACCTCTTGGAAGACTTCTGGTGTTTGCAAGTTCACACAACAATGTTGCAATTGAACTCTGAACTCTCAGTGCACCTGCATATCCAGTGCATTCTTTCATTTAATGATTTTTTATTGACCATTCAAAATACATCTTTCAAATAACTCATCCGTGCACCCTAACTTTCTGTTTTCAGCAATCAAAATCCACCAATCACTGTTACTGCTTCATGAACACAGAAACTCCACAGTTTTTTTCATTTTAAACTCTCATTTTTTCAACTGCCATTTCATTGCCACACTTCATCTGACTGCAGGAGAACCTTCTCTCACCATGTTTTCTGTCTGGATTGTTGGACATAGTTATATTCACTGGGCTCAAAGGTACGCTGAAAACAGGAATTTACCTAACCTCAATTTACAAGATGTGGAAATTAAGTGGTTTGGCCACAGAGGATTAAAATGTCACCAATTGATACCATTGGTGAAAACCTTTATGCATTTGCCCAAACCTGACCTGTTAATTGTGGACTGTGGAGGTAATGACTTGGGCACTTTGACTGGTGTAGGTCTGGAAATGCTTTTAAAGGACACCTTTGAGCAATTAATGGCACTTTTTCCTCAGACTGCCTTGGTATATTCAAATATATGCCAAAGACAGAAATGGAGGTGGTCAAACCAATTTTGTCCACAAATTGAGAAGTCGAGGAAGCATGTAAACAAATCTGTTTCAGCTTACATGAGAGACCATGGAATGGGCTCCCTGTACAACAATAACTTGCGTTACTACATGCAAGATATCTACAGAGGAGATGGAGTTCACTTCTCAGATGAGGGCAACAGAATTTTCACTCTGAATTTAAGAATGTGCATTGGTACCTACTTATAAGTACCTAAATGTACCATAAACCCAAAAGCTCTTCTCAGAGCTACCCTACATCTGATCACTCACAATTATTATTTTACTCTAACATTTTTCACTAATTTTCAACAAAGTACGCTCCCTGGGGCGCTACCCGGTACGCGAACCGGGAGCTAACCTCGCGAAATTTTTTAAAAAAATGTTTTTTTTTCGCACATATAAGCCTCCTCAGCCACCCTCACAAAACCTAGGGGGTCAAGATAAGTCTACCGTGCCCCCTTCTACCCATTCTGAACATTATTTGCCCTCCATCTTGTATCTTAATTCGACCGAAACACAAAATGGTGGACTCCCGTTACGCTTAAGGTTCGCGAACCGGGGCGCTCAACGGTTCGCGTACCGGGTCGCTCCCTGGGAAGCGCACCATCAAAAAAGGTGGGAAAGTAGTTCACAGAAAAGCCACTGGAGACAATTTCACCAAATATAGACTAGCTCATACTACATACCAATCCCTACCATTTTCACAAATTTGATTGGAATTCCATTTAGCCATTTAGCCTGTAGACCTCTCTAAATACCGTGAGGTAAGTTACTTCACAAAACACATCTGAAGTGTTGGAATTGACAACCAATTAAAATGTTACTTTCATTTTCTACTTTTTTTACCTGACATTTGATTGGTTATATACCTGAATATATATAAAGGAAGAGAAGAAAACACAGCCATTTTGACTACTACTTCTTGGTGTACATTTCAATAGGATTTTCACTAATTCCTTCAACTTCTTTCTAAAGGTAAGTTTTTATTTTTAAAACTGAAGTATATTGCGCACTATAAGTTAATATGGTAAACTTTTTCTGATAGTTATATACTATCCCTCTGTAGTAGTTATAGATTTAGATAGACTTCTCTGTTATAGTTATGGATGGAGTTAGGCTTCTCTTGTATAATTATGAATTTACTTACGTTAAATCACATACACTTTTTTATATTCCTACTTCCACTCTGATACTATACACTGCCCAAAATTAATCCCAACAGTGCCCTATCTCTACTAATATATATTTTTTTAATCTAAATTTCAGGCAAAATGGAAGGCGAACAGAAAGTTGAATTTCAAATTGTCCTGCAAGAGAGCAGCCAAGAAATCAATGATGAAAATGATATTGAATTTTTCGATGAAACTTTAGACAAAGAACTACTGCAATGTGTACAAGCAGTAGATAACCTCCTTGAAAATGAGGACATTTTACACCCTCAGAGACTACAATGTATATTCAATGATAATTATGACATTTCTGACAATGAAATGTTAGAAAGTTTAATAAATTATGAAACACAATCACAATAAAAAAAATGCTTAAAAAATAAAGAAAATAAAAAATAATCAACAAAACCAACAATC